>NC_074685.1:1084650-1094650 GCF_029448725.1 Salvelinus fontinalis | reverse complement strand
CTTGCCGTGGAGTAAGAGGGCGTCGTACTGGTCAGACACCGTGTTATGCGGTAAAGCGCACGGTGTCCCCAGTACGCGTGCTTAGCCCAGTGCGGGCTATTCCACCTTGCCGCACTGGGAGGGCTAGGTTGGGCATCGAGCCGAGTGCCATGAAGCCGGCCCAACGTATCTGGTCTCCAGTACGTCTCCTCGGGCCGGTGTACATGGCACCAGCCTTACAGGTGGTGTCCCCGGTTCGCCTGCATAGCCCAGTGCGGGCTATTCCACCTCGCCGCACTGGCAGGGCTACGGGGTCCATTCAACCTGGTAAGGTTGGGGAGGCTCGGTGCTCAAGAGCACGTGTCCTCCTTCACGGTCCGGTATATCCGGCGCCACCTTCCCACCCCAGCTCAGTACCACCAGTGCCTACACCACGCACCAGGCTTCCAGTCCATCTCCAGAGCCCTGTTCCTCCTCCACGTACTCTCCCTATGGTGCGTGTCTCCAGCCCAGTGCCTCCAGTTCCGGCACCACGCACCAAGCCTCCTGTGCGTCTCCAGAGCCCTGGACGCACTGTTCCTTCTCCCCGCACTCGCCCTGAGGTGCGTGCCCTCAGCCCGGTACCTCCAGTTCCGGTACCACGCACCAGGCCTAGAGTGCGCCACGAGAGTCCAGTGTGCCCTGTTCCTGTTCCCCGCACTCGCCCTGAGGTGCGTGCCCTCAGCCCGGTACCTCCAGTTCCGGTACCACGCACCAGGCCTATAGTGCGTCTCAGCCGGCCAGAGTCTGCCGTCTGCCCAGCGGTGCCTGAACGGCCCGTCTGCCCAGCTCCGTCTGAGCCATCTGTCTGCCCAGCTCCGTCTGAGCCATCTGTCTGCCCAGCGCCGTCTGAGCCATCTGTCTGCCCAGCGCCGTCTGAGCCATCTGTCTGCCCAGCGCCGTCTGAGCCATCTGTCTGCCCAGCGCCGTCTGAGCCATCTGTCTGCCCAGCGCCGTCTGAGCCATCTGTCTGCCCAGCGCCGTCTGAGCCATCTGTCTGCCCAGCGCCATCTGAGTCATCCGTCTGCCACGAGCCATTAGAGCCGCCCGTCTGTCCCGAGCCAGTAGAGCCGCCCGTCAGTCAGGAGCCGCTAGAGCCGTCCGTCAGTCAGGAGCTGCCAGAGACGCCCGCCAGTCAGGAGCTGCCAGAGACGCCCGCCAGTCAGGAGCTGCCAGAGACGCCCGCCAGGCAGGAGCTGCCAGAGACGCCCGCCAGTCAGGAGCTGCCAGAGACGCCCGCCAGTCAGGAGCTGCCAGAGACGCCCGCCAGTCAGGAGCTGCCAGAGACGCCCGCCAGTCAGGAGCTGCCAGAGACGTCCGACAGTCCGGAGCTGCCCTACAGTCCGGAGCTGCCGTACAGTCCGGAGCTGCCCTACAGTCCGGAGCTGCCACTCAGCCCGGACCTGCCGGAGTCCCTCAGCCAGGACCTGCCGGAGTCCCTCAGCCAGGACCTGCCGCCCCTTATCCCGGTGCTGGTCCTTATCCCGGTGCTGGTCCTTATCCCGGTGCTGCCCCTTGTCCCGGTGCTGCCCCTTGTCCCGGTGCTGCCCCTTGTCCCGGTGCTGCCCCTTGTCCCGGTGCTGCCCCTTGTCCCGGTGCTGCCCCTTGTCCCGGTGCTGCCCCTTATCCCGGTGTTGCCCCTTGTCCCGGTGCTGCCCCTTGTCCCGGTGCTGCCCCTTATCCCGGTGCTGCCCCTTATCCCGGTGCTGCCCCTTCATTTAGGTGGGGTTAGTGGGAGGGTGGTCATTGGGAGGGGGATAAAGAAGCGGGGATTGATTATGGTGGGGTGGGGACCTCGTCCACCGCCAGAGCCGCCACCGTGGACAGACACCCACCCAGACCCTCCCCTAGACTTTGTGCTGGTGCGCCCGGAGTTCGCACCTTAAGGGGGGGGTTCTGTCACGTTCCTGACCTGTTTTCCTTTGTTTTGTATTCATTTTAGTTGGTCAGGGCGTGAGTTGGGTGGGTTTGTCTATGTTTGTATTTCTATGTGGGGTTTTGTGTTCGGCCTGGTATGATTCTCAATTAGAGACAGGTGTGTATTGTTTGTCTCTAATTGAGAGTCATACAAAGGCAGCCAGGGTTTCACTGGTGTTTTGTGGGTGTTTGTTCCTGTGTCCTCACAGGACAGTTGAAGGTTAGTCACGTTTGTTGTTTTGTAGTTTGTAGTGTCTTGTTTGCTGTTTTTCATTAAAAGATGGCTTATTTCCCTCAATCCGCATCTTGGTCCTATCCATGCTCCTCCTCGTCTAAGGGGGAGAACAACAATGACTGCCTTTACAGGAGCGTTGTTGAGTACTGCAGTGTGTGTTGTTGAGTACTGCAGTGTGTGTTGTTGAGTACTGCAGTGTGTATTGTTGAGTACTGCAGTGTGTATTGTTGAGTACTGCAGTGTGTGTTGTTGAGGAGCGTTGCTGAGTACTGCAGTGTGTGTTGTTGAGGAGGTGTGTTGAGTACTGCAGTGTCTGTTGTTGAAGAGTAGGCTTAGGCAACATACCATTTATACCGTATACTGGGATATTTTGAAATACAGAAGGAATGAATTTCAAAATCGTCTTTTTTTTTATTTGGGGGGGGGGTGGTAGTCGGCACCCTCGCCTCGCTGGGGCAGAGAGGGGGCATTAAGTATACAGTTAAGTATACAGTTCCTTCAGAAAGTACTCATACCCCTTGACTTATTCCACATTCTGTTGTCTCACAGCCTGAATTCAAAATGGATTAAATATACAGTATGTTTTTCCTCTACACACGATACCACGTGATGACAAAGTGGAAACATGTTTTTATACATTTTAGATAGATTTTTAAATAGATTTATTGAAAATGTAATTCAGAAATGTCTAATTTATGTAAGTATTCACACCCCTGAATAGAAGCACATTTGGCAACGATCACAGCTGAGATTCTGAGTCTCTAAGAGCTTCGCACACCTGGATTGTACAATATTGGCCCATTATTCTTCGTGAAGTTCTCCACGCTCTGTTAAGTTGATCGTTGATCATTGCTAGAGAGCCGTTTTCAAGTCTTGCCGTTGATTTTCAAGCCAATTTTATGCCAAAACTGTAACTAGGCAACTCAGGCAATATTTGGTCTTGTGTTTTAGGTTATTGTCCTGCTGAAAGGTGAATTCGTCTCCCAGTGTCTGTTGGAAAACAGACTGAACCAGGTTTTCTTCTAGGATTTTGCCTGTATGTTTCTTTTGATCCTAAAAAAAACTCTATAGTCCTTGCCTATGACAAGCATACCCATAACATGATGCAGCCACCACCATGCTTGAAAATATGAAGAATGGTACTCATTAATGTGTTGTATTAGATTTGCCCCAAACATAACACTTTGTATTCAGGACAAAAAGTGAATTGCTTTGCCATATTTGTTGCAGTATTCCTTTAGTGCCTTGTTGCAAACAGGATGCATGTTTTGGAATATTTGTATTCTGTACAGGCTTCCTTCTTTTCACTCTGTCAATTAGGTTAGTATTGTGGAGTAACTAGAATGTTGTTGATCCATCCTCAGTTTTCTCCTATCACAGCAATTAAACTCTAGCTGTTTTCAAGTCACCATTGGCCTCATGGTGAAATCCCTGACCGGTTTCCTTCCTCTCCTGCAACTGAGTTAGGAATGACGCCTGTATCTTTGTAGTGACTGGGTGTATTGATACACCATCCAAAGTGTAATTAATAACTTGACCATGCTCAATGTGATATTCAATGTCTGCTTTTTATTTAATGTGTACCCATCTTCCCATCGGTGCCCTTGTTTACGAACCATTGTAAAACCTCCCTGGTCTTTGTGGTTGAATCTGTGTTTGAAGTTTACTGCTCGACTGAGGGACCTTACATATAATTGTATGTGTGGAGTACAGAGATGTTGTTCAATCATGTTAAACACTATTATTACACACAGAGTGAGTCCATACAACTTATTATGTGACTTGTTAAGCACATTTTTACTTCTGAACTTATTTACGCTTGAAATAACAAAATGGTTGAATACTTTTAATTTTTTATACATTTCTAAAGTGTTGCACAAGCACAATTCCACTTTGACATTATTATTATTATTATTATTATTATTATTATTATTATTATTTATATCATTGATGTATACAGAGAAGAGAGTATAGGGTATTGTGTGTATATATCAGCGTCACAAAATCTCAGTTGAATCCATTTTAAATTCAGGCTGTAGCACAACAACATTTGGAAAAAGTCAAGGTGTGTGAATACTTTCTGAAGGCACTGTAACTATAAGAAAATCTTACATGTGTCAAATAAATTATATCCACCTCAGGGCTCCATCTCAGAGCTCCATCTCAGGGCTCCATCTCAGGGCTCCATCTCAGAGCTCCATCTCAGAGCTCCATCTCAGAGCTCCATCTCAGGGCTCCATCTCAGAGCTCCATCTCAGGGCTCCATCTCAGAGCTCCATCTCAGGGCTCCATCTCAGGGCTCCATCTCAGAGCTCCATCTCAGAGCTCCATCTCAGGGCTCCATCTCAGAGCTCCATCTCAGAGCTCCATCTCAGAGCTCCATCTCAGAGCTCCATCTCAGGGCTCCATCTCAGAGCTCCATCTCAGAGCTCCATCTCAGAGCTCCATCTCAGAGCTCCATCTCAGAGCTCCATCTCAGAGCTCCAGCTCAGGGCTCCATCTCAGAGCTCCATCTCAGAGCTCCATCTCAGGGCTCCATCTCAGGGCTCCATCTCAGAGCTCCATCTCAGAGCTCCATCTCAGGGCTCCATCTCAGGGCTCCATCTCAGAGCTCCATCTCAGAGCCCCAGCTATGCATTTGGTTGTGAAGATCAAACTTCTTGGTTACAGCAGACATGCCATCCCCTCTTGGATCAAGATCCCTGTTGCCTAAATTGTTTTCTTTGTCAATTAAAATAAACATTTGGTAATACCGTATACCCAGGTATGGTACAGAAACGGTATGAACATCTGCATACCACCCAACCATATTGAGGAGCTGTGTTGAGTACTGGAGCGTGTCACTCCTCTTAGTCCAGCTCAAACCACATTATTCCACTATAGTCTTATGTTGTACGTCTGCTTGGTTTTCCATTCACCTTTCCTCCTAAACTCAACCTGGTTGAACCAGACTGAAACGCTGTGCTCACAGTGCTTTAACCAGGCTATCTTAACCTGGTTGAACCAGACTGAAACGCTGTGCTCACAGTGCTTTAACCAGGCTATCTTAACCTGGTTGAACCAGACTGAAACGCTGTGCTCACAGTGCTTTAACCAGGCTATCTTAACCTGGTTGAACCAGACTGAAACGCTGTGCTCACAGTGCTTTAACCAGGCTATCTTAACCTGGTTGAACCAGACTGAAACGCTGTGCTCACAGTGCTTTAACCAGGCTATCTTAACCTGGTTGAACCAGACTGAAACGCTGTGCTCACAGTGCTTTAACCAGGCTATCTTAACCTGGTTGAACCAGACTGAAACGCTGTGCTCACAGTGCTTTAACCAGGCTATCTTAACCTGGTTGAACCAGACGGAAACGCTTTGCTCACAGTGCTTTAACCAGGCTATCTTAACCTGGTTGAAGCAGACAAACGCTGTGCTCACAGGGCTTTAACCAGGCTACCTTAACCTGGTTGAACCAGACTGAAACGCTGTGCTCACAGAGCTTTAACCAGGCTATCTTAACCTGGTTGAAGCAGACTGAAACGCTGTGCTCACAGAGCTTTAACCAGGCTACCTTAACCTGGTTGAACCAGACTGAAACACTGTGCTCACAGTGCTTTAACCAGGCTACCTTAAGCTGTCCGTGGACATCACATACTGTTGTGTACAGTACTCTTTAGTCTTGTTCTGTTGTTAACCTTTAGTTCATATAGACTCTTTGTTCCAGACGTGTCTGTTGTTAACCTTTAGTTCATATAGACTCTTTGTTCCAGACGTGTCTGTTGTTAACCTTTAGTTCTTATAGACTCTTTGTTCCAGACGTGTCTGTTAACCTTTAGTTCTTATAGACTCTTTGTTCCAGACGTGTCTGTTGTTGACCTTTAGTTCATATAGGCTCTTTGTTCCAGACGTCTGTTGTTAACCTTTAGTTCATATAGGCTCTTTGTTCCAGACGTGTCTGCTGTTAACCTTTAGTTCACTAGGACTCTTTGTTCCAGACGTGTCTGTTGTTGACCTTTAGTTCATATAGACTCTTTGTTCCAGACGTGTCTGTTGTTAACCTTTAGTTCATATAGACTCTTTGTTCCAGACGTGTGTAACGGGTGTCCTCCTCCTCTTCAGACGAAGAGGAGGAGTAGGGATTTGATCAAAACGCAGCGTTGTGATACGACATGAATATTTATTAAACAAGACGAAAACTAAACATACTTGAGAATATACAAAATAATAAACGAAGTCAAACAGACTCGAACAAACGAACTTACACAACACGAAGAACACATGAACTGGTACAGACGACACAAACGAACGAACAAACTAAACAGTCCCGTGTGGTGCACAGACACAGACACGGAAGACAATCACCCACAAACAAACAGTGTGAACAGCCTACCTATATATGATTCTCAATCAGAGGAAACGTCAAACACCTGTCTCTGATTGAGAACCATATAAGGCTAATTACAAACCACCTAAACATAGAAACACAAAACATAGAATGCCCACCCCAACTCACGCCCTGACCAACTAAACACATACAAAAATAACAGACAACAGGTCAGGAACGTGACAACGTGTCTGTTGTTAACCTTTAGTTCTTATAGACTCTTTGTTCCAGACGTGTCTGTTGTTAACCTTTACATATCTTTAGTTCATATAGACTCTTTGTTCCAGACGTGTCTGTTAACCTTTAGTTCTTATAGACTCTTTGTTCCAGACGTGTCTGTTGTTAACCTTTAGTTCTTATAGACTCTTTGTTCCAGACGTGTCTGTTGTTAACCTTTAGTTATTATAGACTCTTTGTTCCAGACGTGTCTGTTGTTAACCTTTAGTTCATATAGACTCTTTGTTCCAGACGTGTCTGTTTTTTCCCGCCGCTACGGTTGTCATGCATCTTGGAAACATATACAGTTTGCACAAAGGTCTTAAGATGTAACCGTTTTATAAAAGAGACGGTGATACAGTCCCCAGATCTGAATGCTGCCTGTGTGTGAATCTACAGCAGAACAGATGTCTGTTTGATCGTATATACAACGCGGTAGGAAATTAAGACGAGAGATTCTTAGGACAATTACTCTAAATGCAAAGTCGTTTATCTTTTAGGTTTGTGTAAAGATATATGTTGGATTTCAGAGGTGTTTGAGGAAAAACAATTCTCTCTTCTCTTCCCTCAGGTAAAACGGAGAGAGGATCCTACTCCTATGGAAGAGACTCCAACTTACACGGGTGTCATCAGGTAAATTAAATATATTCATTACTGCAAATACCACACTGCGCTGTTATTGGTAAAAAAAACACCACACTATATTTTGGGATATGTATGAAGAATTAAGGTATTATTTGGTGGTTGAGTATTTAAGTTATTTTAAGCATTTTTAGATACCCTGCAGCTGCTCAGAGTGAGTAAAAACAGCTTTTTAAGATGTAAAATCCTAAGATATTTCACCTGGGATTCTGGTCCTGCTCTTAGGGCAGGGGTCCCGTGGCCTGCCTATTGTGGAACCCTGCTTTAGGGCCTCTGCTTAAGGATACATGCATGTGGGTACCTTCCTGTTTCTGACGCTATGTTGTTGTTGGCATGGGGACAGAACTTGGCCTTCCTTTCCCCTCTATGCCCCTGTCCTTCACCTCCCTCTCTCTCTCTCTCTCTTTCTCCCCCTATCTCTCTCTCTCTCTCTCTCTCTCTCTCTCTCTCTCTCTCTCTCTCTCTCTCTCTCTCTCTCTCTCTCTCTCTCTCTCTCTCTCTCTCTTTCTCCCCCTATCTCTCTCTCTCTCTCTCTCTCTCTCTCTCTCCCTCTCTCCCTCCCTCCCTCCCTCCCTCCCTCCCTCCCTCTCTCTCTCTCTCTCTCTCCCCCCCCCCCCCCCTCTCTCTCTCCCCTCTCTCACTCTCTCCGTCACTTCTACGGTACAGTACTCACAACAGAACACTACTAGGTTGGACTACTCTATCTACGGTAGGGTTTATATCCTCTATCTACTGTAGGGGTTATAACCACTGGTTATAATCCACTGGATGTGGATGTGGAGGGCTGTATGCCAGCCTGGTATATAAAGTACAGGCTGGATGTGGAGGGATGCCAGCCTGGTATGTAAAGTGGAGGGGAGTATGCCAGCCCTCCACACCGTTAAGTGTTCAGCATTTACAGTCACCACATCTCTTAGGTTGCAGCCAAGCGATGTGTGTGTGCGCAACGTTGGCTGCTTCCAGTGTGATGTGTTCTCACACTGAGACAAGACTTCCTTCTTTCTCTCTCTTTCTCTGTTTCTCTGTCTGTCTCTCTCTCCTCTCTCTCTCTCTCCCCTCTTTCTCGCTCTCTCTCCTTTCTTTCTCTGTCTCTCTCTCTCCTTTCTTTCTTTCTTTCTTTCTTTCTCTGTCTCTCTCTCTTCTCTTTCTCTCTCTCTCTCTCCTCTCTTTCTCTGTCTCTCTCCTTTCTTTCTCTGTCTCTCTCTCCTCTCTTTCTCTCTCTCTCTCCTCTCTTTCTTTCTCTGTATCTCTCCCCTCTCTTTCTCTCTCTCTCTCTCTCTCTCCTGTCTTTCTCTCTCTCTCTCCTTTCTTTTTCTGTCTCTCTCTCCTCTCTTTCTCTCCTTTCTTTCGTTCTTTCTCTGTCTCTCTCTCCTCTCTTTCTCTCTCTCTCTCTCCTCTCTTTCTCTCTCTCTCTCCTTTCTGTCTCTGTCTCTCTCTTTCTCTCTGTCTCTCCTCTCTTTCTCTGTCTCTCTCTTTCTCTTTCTCTCTCCTTTCTTTCTTTCTCTGTCTCTCTCTCCTCTCTTTTTCTCTCTCTCTCTCCTCTCTTTCTCGCTCTCTCTCCTTTCTTTCTCTGCCTCTCTCTCCTCTCTTTCTCTCTTTCTCTCTCCTCTCTTTCTCTCTCTCTCTCCTCTCTTTCTCTGTCTCTCTCTCCTCTTTCTCTCTCTCTCTCCTTTCTTTCTCTCTCTCTCTCCTTTCTTTCTTTCTTTCTCTGTCTCTCTCTCCTCTCTTTCTCTCTCTCTCTCGCCTCTCTTTCTCTCTCTCTCTCCTTTCTTTCTCTGTCTCTCTCTCCTCTCTTTCTCTCTCACTCTCCTCTCTTTCTCTCTCACTCTCTCCTCTCTTTCTCTCTCTCTCTCTCCCCTCTTTCTATCTCTCTCTCCGTTCTTTCTCTGTCTCTCTATTCTCTCTTTCTCTCTCACTCTCTCCTCTCTTTCTCTCTCTCTCTCTCTCCCCTCTTTCTATCTCTCTCTCCTTTATTTCTCTGTCTCTCCCAATGTCTCTCTCTCTCTCCTCTCTTTCTCTCTTTCTCTATCCTCTCTCTTCTCTCTTTTGTGACAAGAACAGACTAGTTGTGCGTTCCGAGATGCCGTTCTGCACACCACTGTTATACTGCGCTGTTATTCGTCTGTTTGTAGCCGGGCCTGTTAACACGATTCTTCTCCGGTTTGTAGCCGGGCCTGTTAGCACGATTCTTCTCCGGTTTGTAGCCGGGCCTGTTAGCACGATTCTTCTCCGGTTTGTAGCCGGGCCTGTTAACACGATTCTTCTCCGGTTTGTAGCCGGGCCTGTTAGCACGATTCTTCTCCGGTTTGTAGCCGGGCCTGTTAGCACGATTCTTCTCCGGTTTGTAGCCGGGCCTGTTAACACGATTCTTCTCCGGTTTGTAGCCGGGCCTGTTAACACGATTCTTCTCCGGTTTGTAGCCGGGCCTGTTAGCACGATTCTTCTCCGGTTTGTAGCCGGGCCTGTTAGCACGATTCTTCTCCGGTTTGTAGCCGGGCCTGTTAGCACGATTCTTCTCCGGTTTGTAGCCGGGCCTGTTAGCACGATTCTTCTCCGGTTTGTAGCCGGGCCTGTTAGCACGATTCTTCTCCGGTTTGTAGCCG
>NC_074685.1:1022150-1082150 GCF_029448725.1 Salvelinus fontinalis | reverse complement strand
GCATGTATGAAGCATTACAATGTCTTATATTGGTATAAGCATGTATGAAGCATTATAATGTCTTATATTGGTATAAGCATGTATGAAGCATTATAATGTCTTATATTGGTATAAGCATGTATGAAGCATTATAATGTCTTATATTGGTATAAGCATGTATGAAGCATTATAATGTCTTATATTGGTATAAGCATGTATGAAGCATTATAATGTCGTATATTGGTATAAGCATGTATGAAGCATTATAATGTCGTATATTGGTATAAGCATGTATGAAGCATTATAATGTCTTATATTGGTATAAGCATGTATGAAGCATTATAATGTCGTATATTGGTATAAGCATGTATGAAGCATTATAATGTCTTATATTGGTATATGCATGTATGAAGCATTATAATGTCTTATATTGGTATAAGCATGTATGAAGCATTATAATGTCTTATATTGGTATAAGCATGTATGAAGCATTATAATGTCTTATATTGGTATAAGCATGTATGAAGCATTATAATGTCTTATATTGGTATAAGCATGTATGAAGCATTATAATGTCGTATATTGGTACAGGCATGTATGAAGCATTATAATGTCTTCCAATAAGGCGAGATCTGAGTCTGAAGACTTTTTAGACGGTGACAAAATGTGTAATTGTTTATGTGTATTTTTTTTTACATGTTCTATAGTTCAGGGCTCTTCTGTAAACGAGACCTTGGTCTCAGGATGACTCCCTGGTCAAATAAAGGTCAGATAAAGGTCAAATGAATGCACCGTAAACACCTTGTCTTGTTCCTGTTCACCCCATGTGGTCTGGGACAGCGTCGGTATGGCTTACATTGGAGTGCAGGGCAGCAGGACTGTTTCCTCTCGTCTGTTCTATGCTGAAGGCTTGATGGGAGGAAAGTGTCTATTGTGATCGTGCTGGCTGTCTTTTTTTTGTACCCTTCGTGTTGAGTATGTTGTGTTTCGTAGATCTCCCACGGCTGGCCTGTGATTACTGTGGGACCACGGCTGGCCTGTGATTACTGTGGGACCACGACAGGCCTGTGATTACTGTGGGGCCACGACAGGCCTGTGATTACAGTGGGGCCACGACAGGCCTGTGATTACAGTGGGGCCACGGTTGGCCTGTGATTACAGTGGGGCCACGGCTGGCCTGTGATTACAGTGGGACCACGGCTGGCCTGTGATTACAGTGGGGCCACGACAGGCCTGTGATTACAGTGGGACCACGGCTGGCCTGTGATTACAGTGGGGCCACGACAGGCCTGTGATTACAGTGGGACCACGGCTGGCCTGTGATTACAGTGGGGCCACGACAGGCCTGTGATTACAGTGGGACCACGGTTGGCCTGTGATTACAGTGGGGCCACGGCTGGCCTGTGATTACAGTGGGACCACGGCTGGCCTGTGATTACAGTGGGACCACGGCTGGCCTGTGATTACAGTGGGATTAGGGTTGGCATGTGATAACTGTGGGACCACGGCTGGCTTGTGATAACTGTGGGACCACGGCTGGCCTGTGATTACAGTGGGATTAGGGTTGGCATGTGATAACTGTGGGACCACGGCTGGCTTGTGATAACTGTGGGACCACGGCTGGCCTGTGATAACTGTGGGACCACGGTTGGCCTGTGATTACCGTGGGATTACGGTTGGCCTGTGATTACCGTGGGACTACGGTTGGCCTGTGATTACAGTGGGACCACGGTTGGCCTGTGATTACAGTGGGACTACGGTTGGCCTGTGATTACCGTGGGACTACGGCTGGCCTGTGATTACAGTGGGACCACGACAGGCCTGTGATTACAGTGGGACCACGGCTGGCCTGTGATTACCGTGGGACTACGGTTGGCCTGTGATTACAGTGGGACCACGGTTGGCCTGTGATTACCGTGGGACCACGGTTGGCCTGTGATTACAGTGGGACCACGGCTGGCCTGTGATTACAGTGGGGCCACGGCTGGCCTGTGATTACAGTGGGACTACGGTTGGCCTGTGATTACCGTGGAACTACGGTTGGCCTGTGATTACCGTGGGACTACGGTTGGCCTGTGATTACAGTGGGACTACGGTTGGCCTGTGATTACAGTGGGACCACTGTTGGCCTGTGATTACAGTGGGACTACGGTTGGCCTGTGATTACAGTGGGACTACGGTTGGCCTGTGATTACAGTGGGACCACGGCTGGCCTGTGATTACAGTGGGACTACGGTTGGCCTGTGATTACAGTGGGACCACGACAGGCCTGTGATTACAGTGGGACTACGGTTGGCCTGTGATTACCGTGGGACTACGGTTGGCCTGTGATTACTGTGGGACTACGGGTTGGCCTGTGATTACAGTGGGACCACGGTTGGCCTGTGATTACCGTGGGACTACGGTTGGCCTGTGATTACAGTGGGATTAGGGTTGGCCTGTGATTACAGTGGGGCCACGGCTGGCCTGTGATTACAGTGGGACTACGGTTGGCCTGTGATTACAGTGGGACCACGGTTGGCCTGTGATTACCGTGGGATTACGGTTGGCCTGTGATTACAGTGGGGCCACGGTTGGCCTGTGATTACAGTGGGACCACGGTTGGCCTGTGATTACAGTGGGATTACGGTTGGCATGTGATTACAGTGGGACCACGGCTGGCCTGTGATTACAGTGGGACCACGGTTGGCATGTGATTACCGTGGGACTACGGTTGGCCTGTGATTACCGTGGGACCACGACAGGCCTGTTATTACAGTGGGATTACGGTTGGCCTGTGATTACCGTGGGGCTACGGCTGGCCTGTGATTACCGTGGGACTACGGTTGGCCTGTGATTACCGTGGGACTACGACAGGCCTGTGATTACCGTGGGACCACGACAGGCCTGTTATTACAGTGGGATTACGGTTGGCCTGTGATTACCGTGGGACCACGGTTGGCCTGTGATTACCGTGGGACTACGGTTGGCCTGTGATTACAGTGGGACTACGGTTGGCCTGTGATTACAGTGGGACCACTGTTGGCCTGTGATTACCGTGGGACCACGGTTGGCCTGTGATTACCGTGGGACTACGGTTGGCCTGTGATTACTGTGGGACCACGGCTGGCCTGTGATTACAGTGGGATTACGGTTGGCCTGTGATTACTGTGGGACCACGGCTGGCCTGTGTGTCGTCTTTCTCTCTCTACCTCTTGGAAGACTTTATGCAAAGTGTCAAACCCTTCTATTCAGCTTTTCATTAAATGGGCCCCTTTCTTTGTCTTTACAGTCTCACAGTCTGAGAGATAGTTGGTAAGTCTAGACCACTCTGTCGGTCAAACAGAGAATGTTCCTTAGTTTTAGAGGCCTACCAAATGGCACCCTTTCCCCTATATGGGCCCTGGTGTAAAGTAGTGCACTACAAGGGGAATAGGGTGCCATTTGGGACACTTCATTGGCTTGGTTCATCAGACATACATGGCTGCACTGCACTACGGACACCTACTTACGTCTGAATCAATTCATTCATTCATTCATTCATTCATGAATCGATTCATTTATTAATTAATTCATGAATCGATTCATTTATTCATGAATCAACTCATTTATTCATTCATTCATGAATCGATTCATTTATTCATTCATTCATGAATCGATTCATTTCTTTCCACCGAATCAATATTTCATCAGACCGTTCCACCTGATACATAACAATGTCTGGAAAGTATAAAATGTAACTAAATGAAATATCTGTGTAGGTGGGGACTGCAGTAGCACCTCAGTAGCTTCAGTAGCACCTCCGTCTGGAATATACACTCTTCTGAGGCGACAACGAGCAGCGTTTTGCCGCAGAAACATCTTTGGAATGTTTTAGTGTACTGGAGGCTAATGATTACTGCTTCTCAACACACACACACACACACACACACACACACACACACACACACACACACACACACACACACACACACACACACACACACACACACACACACACACACACATACAGAAACACATGCACACACACACAAAAACACACACACACACACACACACACACACACACACACACACACACACACACACACACACACACACACACACACATACACATACAGAAACACATGCACACACACACACACAAATACACACACACACACACACACACACACACACACACACACACACACACACACACACACACACACACACACATACACATGCACATGCACGCATGCAGAAACACATGCACACACAGACACACACACACACACAGACACACACACACACACACACACACACACACACACACACACACACACACACACACACACACACACACACACACACACACACACACACACACACACACACCACACACTGGAAAGCGCTCAGTCCTTCAGAAGGGCTTCTTCCTGGTATTTGGTTAAAGAAGGGTCAAGGAGAAGGGCAACAGAGATGTTTGTGTGTGTGTGTGTGCGTGCGTGCGTGCGTGAGTGCGTGCGTGAGTGCGTGCGTGAGTGCGTGCATGTGTGTGTGTGTTTCTGTGTGTTTCTGTGTGTGTGTGTGTGTGTGTGTGCATGTGTTTCTGTATGTGCATGTGTGTGTGTGTGTTTCTGTGTGTGTGTGTGTGTGTGTGTGTGTTTGGTATGTGTGTGTGTGTGTGTGTGTAGGATTCGTTCAGAACATCTTGTTCTCTGTTCTCCTCCTCACGGCCAGTCCAGACTCAGCTCTCATTGGCTGCAGGCCCTGGCCAATGGGCGCTAAGGAGGAAGTACAAGCCCACTTGTACTGACTAAAATAAGTTTCATCCCCTGTTATTGACCCAAATCTATCTAATGCTGAATACCTGAATCTCTTCATACTATCTAATGCTGAATACCCAAATCTATCTAATGCTGAATACCCAAATCTATTCATACTATCTAATGCTGCATTTCTGCTCTAAACAATAGATGGTGATTGTTATAATTAGGGGCTCTATATCTACTGTATAGTAAGTACACCGTTACCATACTTTGCGGATTTCATTGAGTCTGGCCCTATTAAGTTATTGCAATTAGAAGTGTCTGACAAGGAAAACAATCCGTCCAAATTTCTAGAAACGTCCTTTTATACGGAGGTAATCTATTTCTGTCAGCCAAAATAACAAATCCAAGCACTTCACACGTTCCACAGTTTGGTTGTTGTTTGAATTGTTAGATGGATTTAGTTTTAAGTGATTATTTCACTCGTGTCTTTGCACAGCCTGTCTTCCCGGCTACTCCCTCTCCTCACTTTAAATTATGTTTAAAAGTGTTAATTGCCCCATGTTAAGAGCTGAGATTCCAAAAGGCATGTTAGGTGTGTGTGTGTGTGTGTGTGTGTGTGTGTGTGTGTGTGTGTGTGTGTGTGTGTGTGTGTGTGTGTGTGTGTGTGTGTGTGTGTGTGTGTGTGTGTGTGTGTGTGTGTGTGTGTGTGTGTGTGTGTGTGTGTGTGTGTGTGTGAAGCAGGTGGGACTGTGTGAATGACACACACACACACGTTGTGAACTACGGTATGACAGTACGAAGACATGCCTGAAGCTTCCTCTTCCTCCTTCACCTGCTATTCTCAGAAGCTTCCACTTCCTCCTTCACCTGTTATTATCTGAAGCTTCCACTTCCTCCTTCACCTGTTATTATCTGAATCTTCCACTTCCTCCTTCACCTGCTATTCTCTGAAGCTTCCACTTCCTCCTTCACCTGTTATTATATGAAGCTTCCACTTCCTCCTTCACCTGTTATTATATGAAGCTTCCACTTCCTCCTTCACCTGCTATTATCTGAAGCTTCCACTTCCTCCTTCACCTGTTATTATCTGAAGCTTCCACTTCCTCCTTCACCTGTTATTATATGAAGCTTCCACTTCCTCCTTCACCTGTTATTATATGAAGCTTCCACTTCCTCCTTCACCTGTTATTATATGAAGCTTCCACTTCCTCCTTCACCTGTTATTATCTGAAGCTTCCACTTCCTCCTTCACCTGTTATTATATGAAGCTTCCACTTCCTCCTTCACCTGTTATTATATGAAGCTTCCACTTCCTCCTTCACCTGCTATTATCTGAAGCTTCCACTTTCTCCTTCACCTGTTATTATCTGAAGCTTCCACTTCCTCCTTCACCTGCTATTATCTGAAGCTTCCACTTCCTCCTTCACCTGTTATTCTCTGAAGCTTCCACTTCCTCCTTCACCTGTTATTATATGAAGCTTCCACTTCCTCCTTCACCTGTTATTATCTGAAGCTTCCACTTCCTCCTTCACCTGTTATTATATGAAGCTTCCACTTCCTCCTTCACCTGTTATTATATGAAGCTTCCACTTCCTCCTTCACCTGTTATTATATGAAGCTTCCACTTCCTCCTTCACCTGTTATTATCTGAAGCTTCCACTTCCTCCTTCACCTGTTATTATATGAAGCTTCCACTTCCTCCTTCACCTGTTATTATATGAAGCTTCCACTTCCTCCTTCACCTGTTATTATCTGAAGCTTCCACTTCCTCCTTCACCTGTTATTATCTGAAGCTTCCACTTCCTCCTTCACCTGCTATTATATGAAGCTTCCAGCTGTTCTCATGCCGTTTTACCTCTCACTGTGTATATCCCAAATGACACCCTATTCCCTTGACAGTGCACTACTTTTAACCAGGGCCAATAGGACTCTGGGTCAAAAGAAGTGCACTATATTGAGAATAGGAGACATTGTCTGTCTGGAGAGAAAAGTCTCACACAGCCATCACACTGACACGTCTCTTAGATTCCTATAGTCACATCTCTCAGTTAAACTGTTAGTTGGTAATGAATGAGTGCTTATCTTTCCAGCCTTGGGAAATAGAATGTGCAACTGTAATGTTGGAAGATTCTCAGACTCCATTATTAGGTGCTTGATCCAGTTAATACTGTACAGTAGATAACTATATCATCTCTACTAACTATATCATCTCTACTAACTATATCATCTCTACTAACTATGTCCATCTCTACAAACTATATCATCTCTACTAACTATATCATCTCTACTAACTATATCATCTCTACTAACTATATCATCTCTACTAACTATATCATCTCTACTCACTATATCATCTCTACTCACTATATCATCTCTACTAACTATATCATCTCTACTCACTATATCATCTCTACTAACTATATCATCTCTACTAACTATGTCATCTCTACTAACTATGTCATCATCTCTTCCATATCCCCTCTTCCAGGGGCGGCAGGGTAGCCTAGTGGTTAGAGCGTTGGACTAGTAACCGGAAGGTTGCAAGTTCAAATCCCCGAGCTGTCAAGGTACAAATCTGTCGTTCTGCCCCTGAACAGGCAGTTAACCCACTGTTCCTAGGCCGTCATTGAAAATAAGAATTTGTTCTTAACTGACTTGCCTAGTTAAATAAAGGTAATAATAATAATAATATCTGTCTTGATGATGCTGGTTCTGTCAGCAATGCCCACGAGGGTGGAGGGTGCTACACACACATTGTATATAACAACATGTTGAATGTAAAAGCCAGAATGGTGTGGTATGGTGTTTTATGGTGTGGTGTTTTATGGTGTGGTGTTGTAATGGTGTGGTGTGGTGTGGTATGGTATGGTGTGGTGTTGTATGGTGTGGTGTAGTATGGTATGGTGTTGTATGGTATGGTGTTGTATGGTATGGTGTTGTATGGTGTGGTGTGGTGTTGTATGGTGTGGAGTTGTGTGGTGTGGTCTGGTGTGGTGTTGTATGGTATGGTGTGGTGTGGTGTTGTATGGTGTGGTCTGGTATGGTGTGGTGTTGTATGGTATGGTGTGGTGTGGTGTTGTATGGTGTGGTCTGGTATGGTGTGGTGTTGTATGGTGTGGTGTGGTGTGGTATGGTGTGGTGTGGTGTGGTGTGGTGTGGTATGGTGTGGTATGGTGTGGTATTGTATGGTGTGGTGTTATATGGTATGGTATGGTGTGGTGTTGTATGGTATGGTGTTGTATGGTGTGGTGTGGTATAGTGTGGTGTGGTGTTGTATGGTGTGGAGTTGTGTGGTGTGGTATGGTGTGGTGTTGTATGGTGTGGTCTGGTATGGTGTGGTGTTGTATGGTATGGTGTGGTGTGGTGTTGTATGGTGTGGTCTGGTATGGTGTGGTGTTGTATGGTGTGGTGTGGTGTGGTGTGGTATGGTGTGGTGTGGTATGGTATGGTGTGGTGTGGTGTGGTGTGGTGTTGTTTGTTGTGGTGTTGTATGGTGTGATATGGTGTGGTGTGGTGTTGTATGGTGTGGTGTTGTGTGGTGTGGTATGGTGTGGTATGGTGTGGTGTTGTATGGTGTGGTGTGCGTGCATGCCTGCGTGTGTATGTGTGTGTGTTTGGTATGATGTTGATTCTGAACAGCTGTTTTCCAGTCTCTTCAGATCTGCTGTGGTCCTTCCCTGGAGACGACCTGCCATCATTTGGACACATCTGCTCCCACAAATAGCACCATTATTTCATTAGTATTATTGATCACAACACTTGCTTAAAACCGCTTTACTCATTTTCTACAGGAAGTAGAAATCTACGGCAAGTAGTCCTGGGTGTTTGTGGATGTGTCCGTTTGTATGACAGGCGGGCCAGGCAGCAGACGGTTTGACTGTTTGACATGGTGTGGTATGGTGTGGTGTGGTATGGTGTGGTGTTGTATGGTGTGGTGTGGTATGGTGTGGTGTTGTATGGTGTGGTCTGGTATGGTGTGGTGTGGTGTGGTGTGGTATGGTGTGGTGGGGTATGGTGTGGTATGGTGTGGTGTGGTGTGGTATGGTATGGTGTGGTGTGGTGTGGTATGGTGTGGTATGGTATGGTGTGGTATGGTGTGGTGTGGTATGGTGTGATATGGTGTGGTGTGGTATGGTGTGGTGTGGTGGGGTATGGTATGGTGTGGTATGGTGTGGTGTGGTATGGTGTGGTGTGGTGGGGTATGGTGTGGTATGGTATGGTGTGGTATGGTGTGGTATGGTGTGGTATGGTGTGGTGTGGTATGGTGTGGTGGGGTATGGTATGGTGTAGTGTGGTATGGTGTGGTGTGGTGTGGTGTAGTGTGGTGGGGTGTGGTGTGGTATGGTGTGGTATGGTGTGGTATGGTATGGTGTGGTATGGTGTGGTGTGGTATGGTGTGATATGGTGTGGTGGGGTATGGTATGGTGTAGTGTGGTATGGTGTGGTGTGGTGTGGTGTAGTGTGGTGGGGTGTGGTATGGTGTGATATGGTATGGTGTGGTGTGGTATGGTGTGGTGTGGTGTAGTATGGTGTGGTGTGGTGTGGTGTAGTATGGTGTGGTGTGGTGTGGTGTAGTATGGTGTGGTGTGGTGTAGTATGGTGTGGTGTGGTGTGGTGTGGTGTGGTGTGGTGTAGTATGGTGTGGTGTGGTGTGGTGTGGTGTAGTATGGTGTGGTGTGGTATGGTGTGGTGTGGTATGGTGTGGTGTGGTGTAGTATGGTGTGGTGTGGTGTGGTGGGGTATGGTATGGTGTGGTGTGGTGTGGTGGGGTATGGTATGGTGTGGTGTGGTGTGGTATGGTGTGGTGTGGTGTGGTGTGGTGTGGTATGGTGTGGTGTGGTGTGGTGTAGTATGGTATGGTGTGGTATGGTGGGGTATGGTATGGTGTGGTATGGTGTGGTGTGGTGTGGTATGGTATGGTGTGGTGTGGTGTGGTGTGGTGTAGTATGGTGTGGTGTGGTGTGGTGTGGTGTGGTATGGTATGGTGTGGTGTGGTGTGGTGTGGTGTGGTGTGGTATGGTATGGTGTGGTATGGTATGGTGTGGTGTGGTATGGTGTGGTGTGGTGTGGTGTGGTATGGTGTGGTGTGGTGTGGTATGGTATGGTGTGGTATGGTGGGGTATGGTATGGTGTGGTGTGGTGTGGTGTGGTATGGTATGGTGTGGTGTGGTGTGGTATGGTGTAGTATGGTGTGGTGTGGTGTGGTGTGGTGTGGTGTGGTGTGGTGTGGTGTGGTGGGGTATGGTATGGTGTGGTATGGTATGGTGTGGTGTGGTGTGGTGTGGTGTGGTATGGTGTGGTATGGTGTAGTGTGGTGTGGTGTGGTGTGGTGTGGTGTGGTGTAGTATGGTGTGGTGTGGTGTAGTATGGTGTGGTGTGGTGTAGTATGGTGTGGTGTGGTGTGGTGTAGTATGGTGTGGTGTGGTGTGGTGTGGTGTGGTGTGGTGTAGTATGGTGTGGTGTGGTGTAGTATGGTGTGGTGTGGTGTGGTGTGGTGTAGTATGGTGTGGTGTGGTGTAGTATGGTGTGGTGTGGTGTAGTATGGTGTGGTGTGGTGTGGTGTGGTGTGGTGTAGTATGGTGTGGTGTGGTGTAGTATGGTGTGGTGTGGTGTGGTGTGGTGTAGTATGGTGTGGTGTGGTGTAGTATGGTGTGGTGTGGTGTGGTATGGTGTGGTGTCTGTTAACTTATTAACCTCTCCTTTCTGCCTGTAACAATGTCTAATTCACTTGTTTTGCAAAGCTGTCACATTCTTAATGCGTACTGTCTATTCTGACAATTCTTGAAGCGCACACACGCACACACACACACACACACACACACACACACACACACACACACACACACACACACACACACACACACACACACACACACACACACACACACACACACACCCTCCTGACTCTACACCCAACACACCCTTCTCTGACCTGTGTGTTGAATGGTCTCTGTATCTGTATCCCTGTATCCCTCTGTATCCCTGACTGGTCTCCCAGGCTAGCCTAGCGCCAGGTGCTGTATCAACCCCTGAATGGTCTCCCAGGCTAGCCTAGCGCCAGGTGCTGTATCAACCCCTGACTGGTCTCCCAGGCTAGCCTAGCGCCAGGTGCTGTATCAACCCCTGAATGGTCTCCCAGGCTAGCCTAGCGCCAGGTGCTGTATCAACCCCTGACTGGTCTCCCAGGCTAGCCTAGCGCCAGGTGGTATATCATCCCCTGAATGGTTTCCCAGGCTAGCCTAGCGCCAGGTGCTGTATCAACCCCTGAATGGTCTCCCAGGCTAGCCTAGCGCCAGGTGGTGTATCAACCCCTGACTGGTCTCCCAGGCTAGCCTAGCGCCAGGTGGTATATCAACCCCTGAATGGTCTCCCAGGCTAGCCTAGCGCCAGGTGGTGTATCAACCCCTGACTGGTCTCCCAGGCTAGCCTAGCGCCAGGTGGTGTATCAACCCCTGAATGGTCTCCCAGGCTAGCCTAGCGCCAGGTGGTGTCTCAACCCCTGACTGGTTTCCCAGGCTAGCCTAGCGCCAGGTAGTGTATCAACCCCTGACTGGTCTCCCAGGCTAGCCTAGCGCCAGGTGCTGTATCAACCCCTGAATGGTTTCCCAGGCTAGCCTAGCGCCAGGTGGTATATCAACCCCTGACTGGTCTCCCAGGCTAGCCTAGCGCCAGGTGGTGTATCAACCCCTGACTGGTCTCCCAGGCTAGCCTAGCGCCAGGTGCTGTATCAACCCCTGACTGGTCTCCCAGGCTAGCCTAGCGCCAGGTGGTGTATCAACCCCTGACTGGTCTCCCAGGCTAGCCTAGCGCCAGGTGGTATATCAACCCCTGAATGGTTTCCCAGGCTAGCCTAGCGCCAGGTGGTATATCAACCCCTGAATGGTTTCCCAGGCTAGCCTAGCGCCAGGTGGTGTATCAACCCTTGAATGGTCTCCCAGGCTAGCCTAGCGCCAGGTGGTATATCAACCCCTGAATGGTTTCCCAGGCTAGCCTAGCGCCAGGTGCTGTATCAACCCCTGAATGGTCTCCCAGGCTAGCCTAGCGCCAGGTGGTGTATCAACCCCTGACTGGTCTCCCAGGCTAGCCTAGCGCCAGGTGCTGTATCAACCCCTGAATGGTTTCCCAGGCTAGCCTAGCGCCAGGTGGTATATCAACCCCTGAATGGTCTCCCAGGCTAGCCTAGCGCCAGGTGGGGTATCAACCCCTGACTGGTTTCCCAGGCTAGCCTAGCGCCAGGTAGTATATCAACCCCTGACTGGTCTCCCAGGCTAGCCTAGCGCCAGGTGCTGTATCAACCCCTGACTGGTCTCCCAGGCTAGCCTAGCGCCAGGTGGTATATCAACCCCTGAATGGTCTCCCAGGCTAGCCTAGCGCCAGGTGGTATATCAACCCCTGAATGGTTTCCCAGGCTAGCCTAGCGCCAGGTAGTGTATCAACCCCTGACTGGTCTCCCAGGCTAGCCTAGCGCCAGGTAGTGTATCAACCCCTGAATGGTTTCCCAGGCTAGCCTAGCGCCAGGTAGTGTATCAACCCCTGAATGGTTTCCCAGGCTAGTCTAGCGCCAGGTGGTGTATCAACCCCTGACTGGTCTCCCAGGCTAGCCTAGCGCCAGGTGGTGTATCAACCCCTGACTGGTCTCCCAGGCTAGCTTAGCGCCAGGTGCTGTATCAACCAAGAATCCGGGGTTAGAGGCACCAGAGTATCAATGTACGTCTATGGGGGGGTTGAATCCAGGGGAGATTGAAGGATGAAAGCAGCTGTCTGGCTGGTGTTAACCCCTTCCTCTTCAGATGCGTCTACATCAAACACGAGAGCAGAGAGCAACAGCTGTTGGTGGATAGGAGAACAGAGAGACGCTGTCACCAAGCGTCTTTGAGCTCTGCTGCTGTCTTTATGGTCCTAACTGCCACCCATCCCGCCTACTGCTCTGGAGAATGTGTGTGTGTTTGTGTGTGTGTGTTTGTGTGTGTGTGTGTGTGTGTGTGTGTGTGTGTGTGTGTGTGTGTGTGTGTGTGTGTGTGTGTGTGTGTGTGTGTTTATATATATGTGTGTGTGTGTGTGTGTGTGTGTGTGTGTGTGTGTGTGTGTGTGTGTGTGTGTGTGTGTGTGTGTGTCTGTGTGTGTCTGTGTGTGTGTGTGTGTGTGTGTGTGTTTGTCTGTGTATAGAGATGTCACCCCGCCTACTCATCTACAGCGCTAGCTAGGCTAAACCATTCGTGATGTGCTTCCATGGGCTGGGGTCGGAAGGAGGGAGGGAGGGAGGGGTGAGGGTGGGAGGGAGGGAGGGAGGGAGGGAGGGGTGAGGGTCGGAAGGAGGGAGGGAGCGAGGGAGGGAGGGAGGGAGGGGTGAGGGTGGGAGGGAGGGAGGGAGGGGTGAGGGTGGGAGGGAGGGAAGGAGGCGTGAGGGTGGGAGGGATGGAGGGAGGGGTGAGGGAGGGAGGGAGGGAGGGAGTGAGGGAGGGTGGGAGGGTGGGTGGGAGGGAGGGAGGTGTTCGGGGACTGAGTAGTGATATATAAACACCATTTTTCTACTTCCTTCTACTTCCTGTATTTTTAGAACAAACCAGAGTTTCTTTACTTTTACTGTGTGTTTGTCTGTGTTGATATACGATGTTTCAGGTGTTTCATTACTGTGTGTCTGTTATGTTGCTTCAGCCCATTCCCCTGAATCAGCACAATCAGCCTATAGGGATGCGCACACACACACACACACACACACACACACACACACACACACACACACACACACACACACACACACACACACACACACACACACACACACACACACACACACACACACACACACACACACACACACACACACACACACACACACATCACAGGCCAGCCGTGAGCGATGGAGAGCAGATGCTCTGTACTGCACATCTCTCTCTCTCTCTCTCTCTCTCTCTCTCTCTCTCTCTCTCTCTCTCTCTCTCTCTCCCTCTCTCCCTCTCTCTTTCTCTCTATATCCCTCTATTTCTCCCTCCTGTGGGGCTGAGAGGGAGTGGAATGGTGGAGAATGAGTTCATATTCACTGCCTGCTCTTAGCATGTCCAGTGAGGGGATATTTAGAGGGAGAGGGCTACAGGGAGAGGTTGTTTAGAGGGAGAGGATGTTTAGAGGGAGAGGGCTACAGGGAGGGGATATTTAGAGGGAGAGGATATTTAGAGGGAGAGGGCTACAGGGAGGGGATATTTAGAGGGAGAGGGCTACAGGGAGGGGATATTTAGAGGGAGAGGGCTACAGGGAGGGGATATTTAGAGGGAGAGGATATTTAGAGGGAGAGGGCTACAGGGAGAGGATATTTAGAGGGAGAGGATGTTTAGAGGGAGAGGATATTTAGAGGGAGAGGGTTACAGTGAGGGGATATTTAGAGGGAGAGGATATTTAGAGGGAGAGGATGTTTAGAGGGAGAGGATATTTACAGGGAGAGGATATTTAGAGGGAGAGGGCTACAGGGAGAGGATATTTAGAGAGAGAGGGTTACAGTGAGGGGATATTTAGAGGGAGAGGGTTACAGGGAGAGGATATTTAGAGGGAGAGGATATTTAGAGGGAGAGGGCTACAGGGAGAGGATATTTAGAGAGAGAGGGTTACAGTGATCGGATATTTAGAGGGAGAGGGTTACAGGGAGAGGATATTTAGAGAGAGAGGGTTACAGTGAGGGGATATTTAGAGGGAGAGGATATTTAGAGGGAGAGGGCTACAGGGAGGGGATATTTAGAGGGAGAGGGCTACAGGGTGGGGATATTTAGAGGGAGAGGGCTACAGGGAGGGGATATTTAGAGGGAGAGGATGTTTAGAGGGAGAGGGCTACAGGGAGGGGATATTTAGAGGGAGAGGATATTTAGAGGGAGAGGGCTACAGGGAGGGGATATTTAGAGGGAGAGGGCTACAGGGAGGGGATATTTAGAGGGAGAGGGCTACAGGGAGGGGATATTTAGAGGGAGAGGATATTTAGAGGGAGAGGGCTACAGGGAGAGGATATTTAGAGGGAGAGGATGTTTAGAGGGAGAGGATATTTAGAGGGAGAGGGTTACAGTGAGGGGATATTTAGAGGGAGAGGATATTTAGAGGGAGAGGATGTTTAGAGGGAGAGGATATTTACAGGGAGAGGATATTTAGAGGGAGAGGGCTACAGGGAGAGGATATTTAGAGAGAGAGGGTTACAGTGAGGGGATATTTAGAGGGAGAGGGTTACAGGGAGAGGATATTTAGAGGGAGAGGATATTTAGAGGGAGAGGGCTACAGGGAGAGGATATTTAGAGAGAGAGGGTTACAGTGAGGGGATATTTAGAGGGAGAGGGTTACAGGGAGAGGATATTTAGAGAGAGAGGGTTACAGTGAGGGGATATTTAGAGGGAGAGGATATTTAGAGGGAGAGGGCTACAGGGAGGGGATATTTAGAGGGAGAGGGCTACACGGTGGGGATATTTAGAGGGAGAGGGCTACAGGGAGGGGATATTTAGAGGGAGAGGGCTACAGGGAGGGGATATTTAGAGGGAGAGGATATTTAGAGGGAGAGGGTTACAGGGAGGGGATATTTAGAGGGAGAGGATTTTTAGAGCGAGAGGATATTTAGAGGGAGAGGGTTACAGTGAGGGGATATTTAGAGGGAGAGGATATTTAGAGGGAGAGGGTTACAGGGAGAGGATATTTAGAGGGAGAGGGCTACAGGGAGAGGATATTTAGAGGGAGAGGGCTACAGGGAGAGGATATTTAGAGGGAGGGGATATTTAGAGGGAGGGGATATTTAGAGGGAGAGGATATTTAGAGGGAGAGGATATTTAGAGGGAGAGGATATTTAGAGGGAGAGGATATTTAGAGGGAGAGGGCTACAGGGAGAGGATATTTAGAGGGAGAGGATATTTAGAGGGAGAGGGCTACAGGGAGGGGATAATTAGAGGGAGAGGATATTTAGAGGGATGGGGCTACAGGGAGAGGATATTTAGAGGGAGAGGATATTTAGAGGGAGAGGGCTACAGGGAGAGGATGTTTAGAGGGAGAGGGTTACAGGGAGGGGATATTTAGAGGGAGAGGATATTTAGAGGGATGGGGCTACAGGGAGAGGATATTTAGAGGGAGAGGCTATTTAGAGGGAGAGGGCTACAGGGAGAGGATATTTAGAGGGAGAGGCTATTTAGAGGGAGAGGATATTTAGAGGGAGAGGATATTTAGAGAGAGAGGGTTACAGGGAGGGGATATTTAGAGGGAGAGGATATTTAGAGGGAGAGGATATTTAGAGGGAGAGGATATTTAGAGGGAGAGGATATTTAGAGGGAGAGGATATTTAGAGGGAGAGGATATTTAGAGAGAGAGGGTTACAGGGAGGGGATATTTAGAGGGAGAGGGTTACAGGGGGGGGATATTTAGAGGGAGAGGATATTTAGAGGGAGAGGGTTACAGGGAGAGGATATTTAGAGGGAGAGGATATTTAGAGGGAGAGGATGTTTAGAGGGAGATGGTTACAGGGAGAGGATATTTAGAGGGAGAGGGTTACAGGGAGAGGATATTTAGAGGGAGAGGGTTACAGTGAGAGGATATTTAGAGGGAGAGGATATTTAGAGGGGGGGGATATTTAGAGGGAGAGGCTATTTAGAGGGAGAGGGCTACAGGGAGAGGATATTTAGAGGGAGAGGATATTTAGAGGGAGAGGATATTTAGAGGGAGAGGGTATTTAGAGGGAGAGGATATTTAGAGGGAGAGGGCTACAGGGAGAGGATATTTAGAGAGAGAGGGTTACAGTGAGGGGATATTTAGAGGGAGAGGGTTACAGGGAGAGGATATTTAGAGAGAGAGGGTTACAGTGAGGGGATATTTAGAGGGAGAGGCTATTTAGAGGGAGAGGGCTACAGGGAGGGGATATTTAGAGGGAGAGGGCTACAGGGAGGGGATATTTAGAGGGAGAGGGCTACAGGGAGAGGATATTTAGAGGGAGAGGATATTTAGAGGGAGAGGGCTACAGGGAGGGGATATTTAGAGGGAGAGGGCTACAGGGAGAGGATATTTAGAGGGAGAGGATATTTAGAGGGAGAGGGTTACAGGGAGAGGATATTTAGAGGGAGAGGATATTTAGAGGGAGAGGATGTTTAGAGGGAGATGGTTACAGGGAGAGGATATTTAGAGGGAGAGGGTTACAGGGAGAGGATATTTAGAGGGAGAGGATATTTAGAGGGAGAGGGCTACAGGGAGGGGATATTTAGAGGGAGAGGGCTACAGGAAGAGGATGTTTAGAGGGAGAGGGCTACAGGGGGGGGATATTTAGAGGGAGAGGATATTTAGAGGGAGAGGATATTTAGAGGGAGAGGATATTTAGAGGGAGAGGATATTTAGAGGGAGAGGATATTTAGAGGGAGAGGATATTTAGAGGGAGAGGATATTTAGAGGGAGAGGATATTTAGAGGGAGAGGGTTACAGTGAGGGGATATTTAGAGAGAGAGGGTTACAGTGAGGGGATATTTAGAGGGAGAGGATATTTAGAGGGAGAGGGCTACAGGGAGGGGATATTTAGAGGGAGAGGATATTTAGAGGGAGAGGGCTACAGGGAGGGGATATTTAGAGGGAGAGGGTTACAGTGAGGGGATATTTAGAGGGAGAGGGTTACAGGGAGGGGATATTTAGAGGGAGAGGGTTACAGGGACAGGATATTTAGAGAGAGAGGGTTACAGTGAGGGGATATTTAGAGGGAGAGGATATTTAGAGGGAGAGGGCTACAGGGAGGGGATATTTAGAGGGAGAGGGCTACAGGGTGGGGATATTTAGAGGGAGAGGGCTACAGGGAGGGGATATTTAGAGGGAGAGGGCTACAGGGAGGGGATATTTAGAGGGAGAGGATATTTAGAGGGAGAGGGTTACAGTGAGGGGATATTTAGAGGGAGAGGATATTTAGAGGGAGAGGGTTACAGGGAGAGGATATTTAGAGGGAGAGGGCTACAGGGAGAGGATATTTAGAGGGAGAGGGCTACAGGGAGAGGATATTTAGAGGGAGAGGCTATTTAGAGGGAGAGGGCTACAGGGAGAGGATATTTAGAGGGAGAGGATATTTAGAGGGAGAGGATATTTAGAGGGAGAGGATATTTAGAGGGAGAGGATATTTAGAGGGAGAGGGCTACAGGGAGAGGATATTTAGAGAGAGAGGGTTACAGTGAGGGGATATTTAGAGGGAGAGGGCTACAGGGAGGGGATATTTAGAGGGAGAGGATATTTAGAGGGAGAGGGCTACAGGGAGAGGATATTTAGAGGGAGAGGATGTTTAGAGGGAGAGGATATTTAGAGGGAGAGGGCTACAGGGAGGGGATATTTAGAGGGAGAGGATATTTAGAGGGAGAGGGCTACAGGGAGAGGATATTTAGAGAGAGAGGGTTACAGTGAGGGGATATTTAGAGGGAGAGGGTTACAGGGAGAGGATATTTAGAGGGAGAGGATATTTAGAGGGAGAGGGCTACAGGGAGAGGATATTTAGAGAGAGAGGGTTACAGTGAGGGGATATTTAGAGGGAGAGGGTTACAGGGAGAGGATATTTAGAGAGAGAGGGTTACAGTGAGGGGATATTTAGAGGGAGAGGATATTTAGAGGGAGAGGGCTACAGGGAGGGGATATTTAGAGGGAGAGGGCTACAGGGTGGGGATATTTAGAGGGAGAGGGCTACAGGGAGGGGATATTTAGAGGGAGAGGGCTACAGGGAGGGGATATTTAGAGGGAGAGGATATTTAGAGGGAGAGGGTTACAGGGAGGGGATATTTAGAGGGAGAGGATTTTTAGAGCGAGAGGATATTTAGAGGGAGAGGGTTACAGTGAGGGGATATTTAGAGGGAGAGGATATTTAGAGGGAGAGGGTTACAGGGAGAGGATATTTAGAGGGAGAGGGCTACAGGGAGAGGATATTTAGAGGGAGAGGGCTACAGGGAGAGGATATTTAGAGGGAGGGGATATTTAGAGGGAGGGGATATTTAGAGAGAGAGGATATTTAGAGGGAGAGGATATTTAGAGGGGGGGGGATATTTAGAGGGAGAGGCTATTTAGAGGGAGAGGGCTACAGGGAGAGGATATTTAGAGGGAGAGGATATTTAGAGGGAGAGGATATTTAGAGGGAGAGGATATTTAGAGGGAGAGGATATTTAGAGGGAGAGGATATTTAGAGGGAGAGGGCTACAGGGAGAGGATATTTAGAGGGAGAGGATATTTAGAGGGAGAGGATATTTAGAGGGAGAGGATATTTAGAGGGAGAGGATATTTAGAGAGAGAGGGTTACAGGGAGGGGATATTTAGAGGGAGAGGGTTACAGTGAGAGGATATTTAGAGGGAGAGGATATTTAGAGGGGGGGGATATTTAGAGGGAGAGGCTATTTAGAGGGAGAGGGCTACAGGGAGAGGATATTTAGAGGGAGAGGATATTTAGAGGGAGAGGATATTTAGAGGGAGAGGGTATTTAGAGGGAGAGGATATTTAGAGGGAGAGGGCTACAGGGAGAGGATATTTAGAGAGAGAGGGTTACAGTGAGGGGATATTTAGAGGGAGAGGGTTACAGGGAGAGGATATTTAGAGAGAGAGGGTTACAGTGAGGGGATATTTAGAGGGAGAGGCTATTTAGAGGGAGAGGGCTACAGGGAGGGGATATTTAGAGGGAGAGGGCTACAGGGAGGGGATATTTAGAGGGAGAGGGCTACAGGGAGAGGATATTTAGAGGGAGAGGATATTTAGAGGGAGAGGGCTACAGGGAGGGGATATTTAGAGGGAGAGGGCTACAGGGAGAGGATATTTAGAGGGAGAGGATATTTAGAGGGAGAGGGTTACAGGGAGAGGATATTTAGAGGGAGAGGATATTTAGAGGGAGAGGATGTTTAGAGGGAGATGGTTACAGGGAGAGGATATTTAGAGGGAGAGGGTTACAGGGAGAGGATATTTAGAGGGAGAGGATATTTAGAGGGAGAGGGCTACAGGGAGGGGATATTTAGAGGGAGAGGGCTACAGGGAGAGGATGTTTAGAGGGAGAGGGCTACAGGGGGGGGATATTTAGAGGGAGAGGATATTTAGAGGGAGAGGATATTTAGAGGGAGAGGATATTTAGAGGGAGAGGATATTTAGAGGGAGAGGATATTTAGAGGGAGAGGATATTTAGAGGGAGAGGATATTTAGAGGGAGAGGATATTTAGAGGGAGAGGATATTTAGAGGGAGAGGGTTACAGTGAGGGGATATTTAGAGAGAGAGGGTTACAGTGAGGGGATATTTAGAGGGAGAGGATATTTAGAGGGAGAGGGCTACAGGGAGGGGATATTTAGAGGGAGAGGATATTTAGAGGGAGAGGGCTACAGGGAGGGGATATTTAGAGGGAGAGGGTTACAGTGAGGGGATATTTAGAGGGAGAGGGTTACAGGGAGGGGATATTTAGAGGGAGAGGGTTACAGGGAGAGGATATTTAGAGAGAGAGGGTTACAGTGAGGGGATATTTAGAGGGAGAGGATATTTAGAGGGAGAGGGCTACAGGGAGGGGATATTTAGAGGGAGAGGGCTACAGGGTGGGGATATTTAGAGGGAGAGGGCTACAGGGAGGGGATATTTAGAGGGAGAGGGCTACAGGGAGGGGATATTTAGAGGGAGAGGATATTTAGAGGGAGAGGGTTACAGGGAGGGGATATTTAGAGGGAGAGGATTTTTAGAGCGAGAGGATATTTAGAGGGAGAGGGTTACAGTGAGGGGATATTTAGAGGGAGAGGATATTTAGAGGGAGAGGGTTACAGGGAGAGGATATTTAGAGGGAGAGGGCTACAGGGAGAGGATATTTAGAGGGAGAGGGCTACAGGGAGAGGATATTTAGAGGGAGAGGCTATTTAGAGGGAGAGGGCTACAGGGAGAGGATATTTAGAGGGAGAGGATATTTAGAGGGAGAGGATATTTAGAGGGAGAGGATATTTAGAGGGAGAGGATATTTAGAGGGAGAGGGCTACAGGGAGAGGATATTTAGAGAGAGAGGGTTACAGTGAGGGGATATTTAGAGGGAGAGGGCTACAGGGAGGGGATATTTAGAGGGAGAGGATATTTAGAGGGAGAGGGCTACAGGGAGAGGATATTTAGAGGGAGAGGATGTTTAGAGGGAGAGGATATTTAGAGGGAGAGGGCTACAGGGAGGGGATATTTAGAGGGAGAGGATATTTAGAGGGAGAGGGCTACAGGGAGAGGATATTTAGAGAGAGAGGGTTACAGTGAGGGGATATTTAGAGGGAGAGGGTTACAGGGAGAGGATATTTAGAGGGAGAGGATATTTAGAGGGAGAGGGCTACAGGGAGAGGATATTTAGAGAGAGAGGGTTACAGTGAGGGGATATTTAGAGGGAGAGGGTTACAGGGAGAGGATATTTAGAGAGAGAGGGTTACAGTGAGGGGATATTTAGAGGGAGAGGATATTTAGAGGGAGAGGGCTACAGGGAGGGGATATTTAGAGGGAGAGGGCTACAGGGTGGGGATATTTAGAGGGAGAGGGCTACAGGGAGGGGATATTTAGAGGGAGAGGGCTACAGGGAGGGGATATTTAGAGGGAGAGGATATTTAGAGGGAGAGGGTTACAGGGAGGGGATATTTAGAGGGAGAGGATTTTTAGAGCGAGAGGATATTTAGAGGGAGAGGGTTACAGTGAGGGGATATTTAGAGGGAGAGGATATTTAGAGGGAGAGGGTTACAGGGAGAGGATATTTAGAGGGAGAGGGCTACAGGGAGAGGATATTTAGAGGGAGAGGGCTACAGGGAGAGGATATTTAGAGGGAGGGGATATTTAGAGGGAGGGGATATTTAGAGGGAGAGGATATTTAGAGGGAGAGGATATTTAGAGGGGGGGGATATTTAGAGGGAGAGGCTATTTAGAGGGAGAGGGCTACAGGGAGAGGATATTTAGAGGGAGAGGATATTTAGAGGGAGAGGATATTTAGAGGGAGAGGGTATTTAGAGGGAGAGGATATTTAGAGGGAGAGGGCTACAGGGAGAGGATATTTAGAGGGAGAGGATATTTAGAGGGAGAGGGCTACAGGGAGAGGATATTTAGAGAGAGAGGGTTACAGTGAGGGGATATTTAGAGGGAGAGGGTTACAGGGAGAGGATATTTAGAGAGAGAGGGTTACAGTGAGGGGATATTTAGAGGGAGAGGCTATTTAGAGGGAGAGGGCTACAGGGAGGGGATATTTAGAGGGAGAGGGCTACAGGGAGGGGATATTTAGAGGGAGAGGGCTACAGGGAGAGGATATTTAGAGGGAGAGGATATTTAGAGGGAGAGGGCTACAGGGAGGGGATATTTAGAGGGAGAGGGCTACAGGGAGAGGATATTTAGAGGGAGAGGATATTTAGAGGGAGAGGGTTACAGGGAGAGGATATTTAGAGGGAGAGGATATTTAGAGGGAGAGGATATTTAGAGGGAGAGGATATTTAGAGGGAGAGGATGTTTAGAGGGAGATGGTTACAGGGAGAGGATATTTAGAGGGAGAGGGTTACAGGGAGAGGATATTTCGAGGGAGAGGATATTTAGAGGGAGAGGGCTACAGGGAGGGGATATTTAGAGGGAGAGGGCTACAGGGAGAGGATGTTTAGAGGGAGAGGGCTACAGGGGGGGGATATTTAGAGGGAGAGGATATTTAGAGGGAGAGGATATTTAGAGGGAGAGGATATTTAGAGGGAGAGGATATTTAGAGGGAGAGGATATTTAGAGGGAGAGGCTATTTAGAGGGAGAGGATATTTAGAGGGAGAGGATATTTAGAGGGAGAGGATGTTTAGAGGGAGAGGGTTACAGTGAGGGGATATATAGAGGGAGAGGATATTTAGAGGGAGAGGGCTACAGGGAGGGGATATTTAGAGGGAGAGGGTTACAGTGAGGGGATATTTAGAGGGAGAGGGTTACAGGGAGAGGATATTTAGAGGGAGAGGGTTACAGTGAGGGGATATTTAGAGGGAGAGGATATTTAGAGGGAGAGGGCTACAGGGAGGGGATATTTAGAGGGAGAGGATATTTAGAGGGAGAGGGCTACAGGGAGGGGATATTTAGAGGGAGAGGGTTACAGTGAGGGGATATTTAGAGGGAGAGGGTTACAGGGAGAGGATATTTAGAGGGAGAGGGTTACAGTGAGGGGATATTTAGAGGGAGAGGATATTTAGAGGGAGAGGGCTACAGGGAGGGGATATTTAGAGGGAGAGGATATTTAGAGGGAGAGGGTTACAGGGAGGGGATATTTAGAGGGAGAGGGTTACAGTGAGGGGATATTTAGAGGGAGAGGGTTACAGGGAGGGGATATTTAGAGGGAGAGGATATTTAGAGGGAGAGGGTTACAGGGAGAGGATATTTAGAGGGAGAGGGCTACAGGGAGAGGATATTTAGAGGGAGAGGGCTACAGGGAGAGGATATTTAGAGGGAGAGGATATTTAGAGGGAGAGGATATTTAGAGGGAGAGGATATTTAGAGGGAGAGGATGTTTAGAGGGAGATGGTTACAGGGAGAGGATATTTAGAGGGAGAGGGTTACAGGGAGAGGATATTTAGAGGGAGAGGATATTTAGAGGGAGAGGGCTACAGGGAGGGGATATTTAGAGGGAGAGGGCTACAGGGAGAGGATGTTTAGAGGGAGAGGGCTACAGGGGGGGGATATTTAGAGGGTGAGGATATTTAGAGGGAGAGGATATTTAGAGGGAGAGGATGTTTAGAGGGAGAGGGTTACAGTGAGGGGATATTTAGAGGGAGAGGATATTTAGAGGGAGAGGGCTACAGGGAGGGGATATTTAGAGGGAGAGGGTTACAGTGAGGGGATATTTAGAGGGAGAGGGTTACAGGGAGAGGATATTTAGAGGGAGAGGGTTACAGTGAGGGGATATTTAGAGGGAGAGGATATTTAGAGGGAGAGGGCTACAGGGAGGGGATATTTAGAGGGAGAGGATATTTAGAGGGAGAGGGCTACAGGGAGGGGATATTTAGAGGGAGAGGGTTACAGTGAGGGGATATTTAGAGGGAGAGGGTTACAGGGAGAGGATATTTAGAGGGAGAGGGTTACAGTGAGGGGATATTTAGAGGGAGAGGATATTTAGAGGGAGAGGGCTACAGGGAGGGGATATTTAGAGGGAGAGGATATTTAGAGGGAGAGGGCTACAGGGAGGGGATATTTAGAGGGAGAGGGTTACAGTGAGGGGATATTTAGAGGGAGAGGGTTACAGGGAGGGGATATTTAGAGGGAGAGGGTTACAGGGAGAGGATATTTAGAGAGAGAGGGTTACAGTGAGGGGATATTTAGAGGGAGAGGATATTTAGAGGGAGAGGGCTACAGGGAGGGGATATTTAGAGGGAGAGGGCTACAGGGTGGGGATATTTAGAGGGAGAGGGCTACAGGGAGGGGATATTTAGAGGGAGAGGGCTACAGGGAGGGGATATTTAGAGGGAGAGGATATTTAGAGGGAGAGGGTTACAGGGAGGGGATATTTAGAGGGAGAGGATTTTTAGAGCGAGAGGATATTTAGAGGGAGAGGGTTACAGTGAGGGGATATTTAGAGGGAGAGGATATTTAGAGGGAGAGGGTTACAGGGAGAGGATATTTAGAGGGAGAGGGCTACAGGGAGAGGATATTTAGAGGGAGAGGGCTACAGGGAGGGGATATTTAGAGGGAGAGGATATTTAGAGGGAGAGGATATTTAGAGGGAGAGGGCTACAGGGAGGGGATAATTAGAGGGAGAGGATATTTAGAGGGAGAGGATATTTAGAGGGAGAGGGCTACAGGGAGAGGATGTTTAGAGGGAGAGGGTTACAGGGAGGGGATATTTAGAGGGAGAGGATATTTAGAGGGATGGGGCTACAGGGAGAGGATATTTAGAGGGAGAGGCTATTTAGAGGGAGAGGGCTACAGGGAGAGGATATTTAGAGGGAGAGGATATTTAGAGGGAGAGGGCTACAGGGAGGGGATAATTAGAGGGAGAGGATATTTAGTATTTAGAGGGATGGGGCTACAGGGAGAGGATATTTAGAGGGAGAGGATATTTAGAGGGAGAGGGCTACAGGGAGAGGATGTTTAGAGGGAGAGGGTTACAGGGAGGGGATATTTAGAGGGAGAGGATATTTAGAGGGATGGGGCTACAGGGAGAGGATATTTAGAGGGAGAGGCTATTTAGAGGGAGAGGGCTACAGGGAGAGGATATTTAGAGGGAGGGGATATTTAGAGGGAGAGGATATTTAGAGGGAGAGGATATTTAGAGGGAGAGGATATTTAGAGGGAGAGGATATTTAGAGAGAGAGGGTTACAGGGAGGGGATATTTAGAGGGAGAGGGTTACAGGGGGGGGATATTTAGAGGGAGAGGATATTTAGAGGGAGAGGGTTACAGGGAGAGGATATTTAGAGGGAGAGGATATTTAGAGGGAGAGGATGTTTAGAGGGAGATGGTTACAGGGAGAGGATATTTAGAGGGAGAGGGTTACAGGGAGAGGATATTTAGAGGGAGAGGATATTTAGAGGGAGAGGGCTACAGGGAGAGGATATTTAGAGGGAGAGGGCTACAGGGAGAGGATATTTAGAGGGAGAGGGCTACAGGGAGAGGATGTTTAGAGGGAGAGGATATTTAGAGGGAGAGGGCTACAGGGAGAGGATATTTAGAGGGAGAGGGCTACAGGGAGAGGATATTTAGAGGGAGAGGATATTTAGAGGGAGAGGGCTACAGGGAGAGGATATTTAGAGGGAGAGGGCTACAGGGAGGGGATATTTAGAGGGAGAGGGTTACAGGGAGAGGATGTTTAGAGGGAGAGGGCTACAGGGAGAGGATGTTTAGAGGGAGAGGGCTACAGGGAGAGGATGTTTAGAGGGAGAGGGCTACAGGGAGAGGATGTTTAGAGGGAGAGGGCTACAGGGAGAGGATGTTTAGAGGGAGAGGATATTTAGAGGGAGAGGGCTACAGGGAGAGGATGTTTAGAGGGAGAGGATATTTAGAGGGAGAGGGCTACAGGGAGAGGATGTTTAGAGGGAGAGGGCTACAGGGAGAGGATGTTTAGAGGGAGAGGGCTGCAGGGAGAGGATGTTTAGAGGGAGAGGATATTTAGAGGGAGAGGGCTACAGGGAGAGGATGTTTAGAGGGAGAGGGCTACAGGGAGAGGATGTTTAGAGGGAGAGGGCTACAGGGAGAGGATGTTTAGAGGGAGAGGGCTACAGGGAGAGGATGTTTAGAGGGAGAGGGCTACAGGGAGAGGATGTATAGAGGGAGAGGGCTACAGGGAGAGGATATTTAGAGGGAGAGGGCTACAGGGAGAGGATGTTTAGAGGGAGAGGGCTACAGGGAGAGGATGTTTAGAGGGAGAGGGCTGGCTCCACAGGTCATTGTTCTCTTAATGACACTTCACTTTCACTACTGTGTCAAGTGAGTCAGCCAGTACTAAAGAGACTTCATTTCCTCTATTTGTACGTGTGACCCTCAACTCCTGGTACTACGACCTTTACAGTGGCAGCTCCGCACTGTTTGTCCTACGCCAGGACCCATACTTTCATAACAGCTGTGACTTAGTGTCCTAACAACTCAGTGATTCCACACCTGTGACTGAGTGTCATGACAGATCAGTGATTCCACACCTGTGACTGAGTGTCATGACAGATCAGTGATTCCACACCTGTGACTGAGTGTCCTGACAACTCAGTGATTCCACACCTGTGACTGAGTGTCCTGACAGCTCAGTGATTCCACACCTGTGACTGAGTGTCCTGACAGCTCAGTGATTCCACACCTGTGACTGAGTGTCCTGACAGATCAGTGATTCCACACCTGTGACTGAGTGTCCTGGCAACTCAGTGATTCCACACCTGTGACTGAGTGTCCTGACAGCTCAGTGATTCCACACCTGTGACTGAGTGTCCTGACAGCTCAGTGATTCCACACCTGTGACTGAGTGTCCTGACAGCTCAGTGATTCCACACCTGTGACTGAGTGTCCTGACAGCTCAGTGATTCCACACCTGTGACTGAGTGTCCTAACAACTCAGTGATTCCACACCTGTGACTGAGTGTCCTGACAGATCAGTGATTCCACACCTGTGACTGAGTGTCCTGACAGCTCAGTGATTCCACACCTGTGACTGAGTGTCCTGACAGCTCAGTGATTCCACACCTGTGACTGAGTGTCCTGACAGCTCAGTGATTCCACACCTGTAATGTTTGTATCTGAGCTCTCCCTGTTCAGTCTGACAGACTCTCTAACTAAACCCAGCTGTATTGTTGGATCATTATGATAACAGAGGTACAGGGCTGTAGAACTCTCTCTGTTGTTTAATTGGTTCCAGAAGACGACAGATATTGCGAGGTGTAATGTACTGTCTGATTCTGTTTTAAGCGTTCTTAAATGGTTTCTATTTATTTATCAACCGAAGCGTGATAGCTAATTAAGGAAAACCGCTTTGAACTGCTTGCGATGGCGGCACTGCACCGCGGAACAAAGAGAGAGAGACGGAGAGACGAGAGAGAGACGGAGAGAGACAGAGAACGACAGAGACAGAGAGAGAGAGACGAGAGAGAGAGAGAGAGACAGAGAACGACAGAGACAGAGAGAGAGAGAGAGAGACGGTGAGAAGAGAGAGATACGGAGAGAGACAGAGAGACAGAGAACGACAGAGACAGAGAGAGAGAGAGACGGAGAGACGAGAGAGAGACGGAGAGAGACAGAGAGACAGAGAACGACAGAGACAGAGAGAGAGAGAGAGAGAGAGAGATGGAGAGACGAGAGAGAGACGGAGAGAGACAGAGAGACAGAGAACGACATAGAACGAGAGAGAGAACAGTCACTGGGTTTCAATAAGCTGAGACCACAACACACAACAACCTCTGTGCCACAGATATTGATGGTCACCATACAATGGCGATAGAATGACGATAGAATGACGACGTAGCTGTCTAGGGCCAGGCTAGGCTGTGATGTGTCTGTAACTATACGTAGCTGTCTAGGGCCAGGCTAGGCTGTGATGTGTCTGTAACTATACGTAGCTGTCTAGAGCCAGGCTGGGCTATGATGTGTCTGTAACTATACGTAGCTGTCTAGGGCCAGGCTAGGCTGTGATGTGTCTGTAACTATACGTAGCTGTCTAGGGCCAGGCTGGGCTGTGATGTGTCTGTAACTATACGTAGCTGTCTAGGGCCAGGCTGGGCTGTGATGTGTCTGTAACTATACGTAGCTGTCTAGGGCCAGGCTGGGCTGTGATGTGTCTGTAACTATACGTAGCTGTCTAGGGCCAGGCTGGGCTGTGATGTGTCTGTAACTATACGTAGCTGTCTAGGGCCAGGCTGGGCTGTGATGTGTCTGTAACTATACGTAGCTGTCTAGGGCCAGGCTGGGCTGTGATGTGTCTGTAACTATACGTAGCTGTCTAGGGCCAGGCTGGGCTGTGATGTGTCTGTAACTATACGTAGCTGTCTAGGGCCAGGCTAGGCTGTGATGTGTCTGTAACTATACGTAGCTGTCTAGGGCCAGGCTGGGCTGTGATGTGTCTGTAACTATACGTAGCTGTCTAGGGCCAGGCTGGGCTGTGATGTGTCTGTAACTATACGTAGCTGTCTAGAGCCAGGCTGGGCTGTGATGTGTCTGTTACTATAGATAGCTGTCTAGGGCCAGGTTGGGATGTGATGTGTCTGTAACTATAGATAGCTGTCTAGGGCCAGGCTGGGCTGTGATGTGTCTGTAACTATATGTAGCTGTCTAGGGCTGGGCTGGACTGATGTGTCTGTTACTATACATAGTAGCTGTCTGGGGCCAGGCTGGGCTGTGATGTGTCTGTAACTATACGTAGCTGTCTAGGGCCAGGCTGGACTGTGATGTGTCTGTAACTATACGTAGCTGTCTAGGGCCAGGCTGGGCTGTGATGTGTCTGTAACTATACGTAGCTGTCTAGGGCCAGGCTGGGCTATGATGTGTCTGTAACTATACGTAGCTGTCTAGGGCCAGGCTGGGCTGTGATGTGTCTGTAACTATACGTAGCTGTCTAGGGCCAGGCTGGGCTATGATGTGTCTGTAACTATACGTAGCTGTCTAGGGCCAGGCTGGGCTGTGATGTGTCTGTAACTATACGTAGCTGTCTAGGGCCAGGCTGGGCTGTGATGTGTCTGTAACTTTACGTAGCTGTCTAGGGCCAGGCTGGGCTGTGATGTGTCTATAACTATTCATTGTAACTGTCTAGGGCCAGGCTGGGCTGTGATGTGTCTGTAACTATACGTAGCTGTCTAGGGCCAGGCTGGGCTGTGATGTGTCTGTAACTATAGATAGCTGTCTAGGGCCAGGCTGGGCTGTGATGTGTCTGTAACTATAGATAGATGTCTAGGGCCAGGCTGGGCTGTGATGTGTCTGTAACTATACGTAGCTGTCTAGGGCCAGGCTTGGCTGTGATGTGAATATAACTATACGTAGCTGTCTAGGGCCAGGCTGGACTGTGATGTGTCTGTAACTATACGTATCTGTCTAGGGCCAGGCTGGACTGTGATGTGTCTATAACTATACGTAGCTGTCTAGGGCCAGGCTGGGCTGTGATGTGTCTGTAACTATACGTAGCTGTCTAGGGCCAGGCTGGGCGTTGATGTGAATGTAACTATACGTAGCTGTCTAGGGCCAGGCTGGGCTGTGATGTGTCTGTAACTATACGTAGCTGTCTAGGGCCAGGCTGGGCGTTGATGTGAATGTAACTATACGTAGCTGTCTAGGGCCAGGCTGGGCTGTGATGTGTCTGTAACTATACGTAGCTGTCTAGGGCCAGGCTGGGCTGTGATGTGTCTGTAACTATAGATAGCTGTCTAGGGCCAGGCTAGGCTGTGATGTGTCTGTAACTATACGTAGCTGTCTAGGGCCAGGCTGGGCTGTGATGTGTCTGTAACTATATGTAGCTGTCTAGGGCCAGGCTGGGCTGTGATGTGTCTGTAACTATACGTAGCTGTCTAGGGCCAGGCTGGGCTGTGATGTGAATATAACTATACGTAGCTGTCTAGAGCCAGGCTGGGCTGTGATGTGTCTGTAACTATACGTAGCTGTCTAGGGCCAGGCTGGGCTGTGATGTGTCTGTAACTATACGTAGCTGTCTAGGGCCAGGCTGGGCGTTGATGTGAATGTAACTATACGTAGCTGTCTAGGGCCAGGCTGGGCTGTGATGTGTCTGTAACTATACGTAGCTGTCTAGGGCCAGGCTGGGCTGTGATGTGTCTGTAACTATAGATAGCTGTCTAGGGCCAGGCTAGGCTGTGATGTGTCTGTAACTATACGTAGCTTTCTAGGGCCAGGCTGGGCTGTGATGTGTCTGTAACTATATGTAGCTGTCTAGGGCCAGGCTGGGCTGTGATGTGTCTGTAACTATACGTAGCTGTCTAGGGCCAGGCTGGGCTGTGATGTGAATATAACTATACGTAGCTGTCTAGGGCCAGGCTGGGCTGTGATGTGTCTGTAACTATACGTAGCTGTCTAGGGCCAGGCTGGGCTGTGATGTGTCTGTAACTATATGTAGCTGTCTAGGGCCAGGCTGGGCTGTGATGTGTCTGTAACTATACGTAGCTGTCTAGGGCCAGGCTGGGCTGTGATGTGTCTGTAACTATACGTAGCTGTCTAGGGCCAGGCTGGACTTTGATGTGTCTGTAACTATACGTAGCTGTCTAGGGCCAGGCTGGGCTGTGATGTGTCTGTAACTATAGATAGCTGTCTAGGGCCAGGCTGGGCTGTGATGTGTCTGTAACTATACGTAGCTGTCTAGGGCCAGGCTGGGCTGTGATGTGAATATAACTATACGTAGCTGTCTAGGGCCAGGCTGGACTGTGATGTGTCTGTAACTATACGTAGCTTTCTAGGGCCAGGCTGGGCTGTGATGTGTCTGTAACTATATGTAGCTGTCTAGGGCCAGGCTGGGCTGTGATGTGTCTGTAACTATACGTAGCTGTCTAGGGCCAGGCTGGGCTGTGATGTGAATATAACTATACGTAGCTGTCTAGGGCCAGGCTGGACTGTGATGTATCTATAACTATACGTAGCTGTCTAGGGCCAGGCTGGGCTGTGATGTGTCTGTAACTATACGTAGCTGTCTAGGGCCAGGCTGGGCTGTGATGTGTCTGTAACTATACGTAGCTGTCTAGGGCCAGGCTGGGCTGTGATGTGTCTGTAACTATACGTAGCTGTCTAGGGCCAGGCTGGACTTTGATGTGTCTGTAACTATACGTAGCTGTCTAGGGCCAGGCTGGGCTGTGATGTGTCTGTAACTATAGATAGCTGTCTAGGGCCAGGCTGGGCTGTGATGTGTCTGTAACTATACGTAGCTGTCTAGGGCCAGGCTGGGCTGTGATGTGAATATAACTATACGTAGCTGTCTAGGGCCAGGCTGGACTGTGATGTGTCTGTAACTATACGTATCTGTCTAGGGCCAGGCTGGACTGTGATGTATCTATAACTATACGTAGCTGTCTAGGGCCAGGCTGGGCTGTGATGTGTCTGTAACTATACGTAGCTGTCTAGGGCCAGGCTGGGCGTTGATGTGAATGTAACTATACGTATCTGTCTAGGGCCAGGCTGGACTGTGATGTATCTATAACTATACGTAGCTGTCTAGGGCCAGGCTGGGCTGTGATGTGTCTGTAACTATACGTAGCTGTCTAGGGCCAGGCTGGGCGTTGATGTGAATGTAACTATACGTAGCTGTCTAGGGCCAGGCTGGGCTGTCATGTGTCTGTAACTATACGTAGCTGTCTAGGGCCAGGCTGGGCGTTGATGTGAATGTAACTATACGTAGCTGTCTAGGGCCAGGCTGGGCTGTGATGTGTCTGTAACTACACGTAGCTGTCTAGGGCCAGGCTGGGCTGTGATGTGTCTGTAACTATAGATAGCTGTCTAGGGCCAGGCTAGGCTGTGATGTGTCTGTAACTATACGTAGCTGTCTAGGGCCAGGCTGGGCTGTGATGTGTCTGTAACTATATGTAGCTGTCTAGGGCCAGGCTGGGCTGTGATGTGTCTGTAACTATACGTAGCTGTCTAGGGCCAGGCTGGGCTGTGATGTGAATATAACTATACGTAGCTGTCTAGGGCCAGGCTGGGCTGTGATGTGTCTGTAACTATACGTAGCTGTCTTGGGCCAGGCTGGGCTGTGATGTGTCTGTAACTATATGTAGCTGTCTAGGGCCAGGCTGGGCTGTGATGTGTCTGTAACTATACGTAGCTGTCTAGGGCCAGGCTGGGCTGTGATGTGTCTGTAACTATACGTAGCTGTCTAGGGCCAGGCTGGGCTGTGATGTGTCTGTAACTATAGATAGCTGTCTAGGGCCAGGCTAGGCTGTGATGTGTCTGTAACTATACGTAGCTGTCTAGGGCCAGGCTGGGCTGTGATGTGTCTGTAACTATATGTAGCTGTCTAGGGCCAGGCTGGGCTGTGATGTGTCTGTAACTATACGTAGCTGTCTAGGGCCAGGCTGGGCTGTGATGTGAATATAACTATACGTAGCTGTCTAGGGCTAGGCTGGGCTGTGATGTGTCTGTAACTATACGTAGCTGTCTTGGGCCAGGCTGGGCTGTGATGTGTCTGTAACTATATGTAGCTGTCTAGGGCCAGGCTGGGCTGTGATGTGTCTGTAACTATACGTAGCTGTCTAGGGCCAGGCTGGGCTGTGATGTGTCTGTAACTATACGTAGCTGTCTAGGGCCAGGCTGGACTTTGATGTGTCTGTAACTATACGTAGCTGTCTAGGGCCAGGCTGGGCTGTGATGTGTCTGTAACTATAGATAGCTGTCTAGGGCCAGGCTGGGCTGTGATGTGTCTGTAACTATACGTAGCTGTCTAGGGCCAGGCTGGGCTGTGATGTGTCTGTAACTATACGTAGCTGTCTAGGGCCAGGCTGGGCTGTGATGTGTCTGTAACTATACGTAGCTGTCTAGGGCCAGGCTGGGCTGTGATGTGTCTGTAACTATACGTAGCTGTCTAGGGCCAGGCTGGACTGTGATGTGTCTGTAACTATACGTAGCTGTCTAGGGCCAGGCTGGACTGTGATGTGTCTGTAACTATAAGTAGCTGTCTAGGGCTGGGCTGTGAGGTGTCTGTAACTATACGTAGCTGTCTAGAGCCAGGCTGGGCTGTGATGTGTCTGTAACTATAGATAGCTGTCTAGGGCCAGGCTGGGCTGTGATGTGTCTGTAACTATAGATAGCTGTCTAGGGCCAGGCTGGGCTGTGATGTGTCTGTAACTATACGTAGCTGTCTAGGGCCAGGCTGGGCTGTGATGTGTCTGTAACTATACGTAGCTGTCTAGGGCCTGGCTGGGCTGTGATGTGTCTGTAACTATACGTAGCTGTCTAGGGCCAGGCTGGACTGTGATGTGTCTTCAACTATACGTAGCTGTCTAGGGCCAGGCTGGACTGTGATGTGTCTGTAACTATAAGTAGCTGTCTAGGGCTGGGCTGTGATGTGTCTGTAACTATACGTAGCTGTCTAGAGCCAGGCTGGGCGTTGATGTGAATGTAACTATAGATAGCTGTCTAGGGCCAGGCTGGGCTGTGACCAGGACCTCTTTCAGCATCAGTCAGCTCTGAGTAACTCAGTGTAACTGACTGCTGGTTTTAGTTAGTCAATCAAGCTAGGGACTGGGGGGCTACTCTCTATGGATAGCTGGGCTGTGGTGTGTGTGTGTGTGTGTGTGTGTGTGTGTGTGTGTGTGTGTGTGTGTGTGTGTGTGTGTGTGTGTGTGTGTGTGTGTGTGTGTGTGTGTGTGTGTGTGTGTGTGTGTGTGTGTGTGTGTGTGTGTGTGTGTGTGTGTGTGTGTGTGTGTGTGTGTGTGCGTGCGTGTGCTTGTCTTCATTCGAACTCAGTGAGCTCTTGGAAGAATGGGGCCATTTACTGGTTTAGAAAACCTGGGTTCCTCTGGGCCACCTTGTCATGTCCCATCTCCAGAGTACACCTTCCTCTGGGCCACCTTGTCATATTCCATCTCCAGAGTTCATCTTCCTCTGGGCCACCTTGTCATGTCCCATCTCCAGAGTTCATCTTCCTCTGGGCCACCTTGTCATGTCCCATCTCCAGGGTTCATCTTCCTCTGGGCCACCTTGTCATGTTCCATCTCCAGGGTTCATCTTCCTCTGGGCCACCTTGTCATGTCCCATCTCCAGAGTTCATCTTCCTCTGGGCCACCTTGTCATGTTCCATCTCCAGGGTTCATCTTCCTCTGGGCCACCTTGTCATGTCCCATCTCCAGAGTACACCTTCCTCTGGGCCACCTTGTCATGTTCCATCTAATACAACACAGCTAGATACACCTACTGTACTACAACTCCAACCCCTAATCTTCCTCCTGTAAAGACCTAAAGTAGTCCTCCTGTAAAGTCCTATAGTAATTATCCTCCTGTAAAGCCCTAATGTAATCCTTCTCCTTTAAACCCCTAAGGTAATGCTCCTCCTGTAAAGCCCTATGGTAATGCTCCTCCTGTAAAGCCCTATGGTAATACTCCTCCTGTAAAGCCCTATGGTAATCCTCCTCCTGTAAAGCCCTAATGTAATCCTCCTCCTGTAAATCCCTATGGTAATGCTCCTCCTGTAAAGCCCTATGGTAATGCTCCTCATGTAATGCCCTAAAGTAATGCTCCTCCTGTAAAGCCCTATGGTAATGATCCTCCTGTAAAGCCCTATGGTAATGCTACTCATGTAAAGCCCTATGGTAATGATCATCCTGTAAAGCCCTATGGTAGTCCTCATGTAAAGCCCTATGGTAATTCTCCTCCTGTAAAGCCCTATGGTAATGCTCCTCCTGTAAAGCCCTAAAGTAATGATCCTCCTGTAAAGCCCCATGGTAATGCTCCTCCTGTAAAACCCCATGGTAATTCTCCTCCTGTAAAGCCCTATGGTAGTCATCATGTAAAGCCCTATGGTAGTCATCATGTATAGCCCTATGGCAGTCCTCCTGTAAAGCCCCATGGTAATTCTCCTCCTGTAAAGCCCTATGGTAGTCCTCCTGTAAAGCCCTATGGCAGTCCTCCTGTAAAGCCCTATGGTAGTCCTCCTGTAAAGCCCTATGGTAGTCCTCCTGTAAAGCCCTATGGTAGTCCTCCTGTAAAGCCCTATGGCAGTCCTCCTGTAAAGCCCTATGGTAGTCCTCCTGTAAAGCCCTATGGTAGTCCTCCTGTAAAGCCCTATGGTAGTCCTCCTGTAAAGCCCTATGGCAGTCCTCTTGTAAAGCCCTATGGCAGTCCTCCTGTAAAGCCCTATGGTAGTCCTCCTGTAAAGCCCTATGGTAGTCCTCCTGTAAAGCCCTAAGGTAATGCTCCTACTCTACTGCCAAAGTGAGGTTTAGTCTCCGTTGGGGAGCTCCGCTGTGTCTCCTGTCTACCATCCAGTAATACTGTTGTAATATCTGTCCAGATTATAGTACTGCTTTCAGAAAAAAATACCTTTGTTTATTTGTGTTTGACTTCAAACTATTTACCACCTTTTTCTGTTTGGTGGCATTATTTTCTTGAGTTGGAGGTTACCAAATGATTTATTTGGGTGTGCTTCAATACTTTTTATGCCTCTTTTTTCTGTCTTTTGTGTGGTGCCATTTTTTTTCTAAATTATTTCTCAATGACCTCCTCTCCTTTTGATAATCGTCATTTGGTGCTCAAACAGGCATGTTCAAGTCTCAAATGGCACCCTATTCCCTTTATAGGGCCCCCTGGTCTAAAGTAGTGCACTACATAGGGGATAGGGTGCCAAATGGGATGCATACATAGTCCCGTGTTATAAATGTCTACACCTGTGTTATAAATGCTAAGGCAAGGAGCCTTAATCCTTCACGGGAGAGTTCCTCTCTCTTCTCTCTCTCTCTGTTCTCTCCTCCGTTCAGGTGCTTGCCATTTATCTTAGTTAATATCAGGCGCTGGATGCCAGCTGGGTACAACAGCTCGTTATCTCTGAAATCGGGCAAGATGAGGAGAGGAGGAGGAGAGGAGAGGAGGAGGAAAGGAGGAGGAGGAGGAGATTTGGAGAGGAGGAGGAGAGGAGGAGAGGAGGAGGGGGAAGAGGTAGAGGAGAGGACGAGAGGAGGAGGAGAGAGGGAGAAAAGGGGGAGGGAGGAGAGGACAGGAGAGAGTGGGAGAGGAGAGGGAGGAGTGGAGGAGAGAGGGAGGAGAGGGGAGGAAGGAGAGGACATGAGAGAGTGGGAGGAGAGGACATGAGAGAGTGGGAGAGGAGAGGGAGGAGAGGACAGGAGAGAGTGGGAGAGGAGAGGGAGGAGAGGACAGGAGAGAGTGGGAGAGGAGAGGGAGGAGAGGACAGGAGAGAGTGGGAGATGATGGTGATGGTGTAGGGGTGATGGTGTGGGGGGATGATGTAGGGGTGATGGTGTGGTGTGATGGCGTGGGGTGATGGTGTGGGGTGATGGTGTGGTGTGATGGCGTGGGGTGATGGCGTGGGGGGATGGTGTGGGGTGATGGTGTGGGGTGTTGGTGTGGGGTGATGGTGTGGGGTGATGGTGTGGGGTGATGGTGTGGGGGGATGATGTAGGGGGATGATGTAGGGGTGATGGCGTGGGGTGATGGTGTGGGGTGATGGCGTGGGGTGATGGCGTGGGGTGATGGCGTGGGGTGATGGTGTGGGGTGATGTCGTAGGGTGATGGCGTGGGGTGATGGTGTGGGGGGATGATGTAGGGGTGATGGCGTGGGGTGATGGCGTGGGGTGATGGCGTGGGGTGATGGTGTAGGGGTGATGGCGTGGGGTGATGGTGTAGGGGTGATGGTGTAGGGGTGATGGTGTAGGGGTGATGGTGTGGGGGGATGGCGTGGGGTGATGTCGTAGGGTGATGGCATGGGGTGATGGTGTGGGGGGGATGATGTAGGGGTGATGGCGTGGGGTGATGGCGTGGGGTGATGGTGTAGGGGTGATGGTGTAGGGGTGATGGTGTGGGGGGATGGCGTGGGGTGATAGCGTGGGGTGATGGTGTGGGGTGATGGCGTGGGGTAATGGTGTTGTGGTGATGGGTTGGGGGGGTGATGTAGGGGTAATGGTGTAGGGGTGATGGCGTGGGGTGATGGTGTGGGGTGATGGTGTAGGGGTGATGGTGTGGGGTGATTGTGTGGGGTGATGGTGTGGGGGGATGATGTAGGGGTGATGGCGTGGGGTGATGGTGTGGGGTGATGTCGTAGGGTGATGGTGTGGGGGGATGATGTAGGGGTGATGGCGTGGGGTGATGATGTGGGGTGATGGTGTAGGGGTGATGGCGTGGGGTGATGGTGTAGGGGTGATGGCGTGGGGTGATGGTGTGGGGTGATGGTGTAGGGGTGATGGCGTGGGGTGATGGTGTAGGGGTGATGGTGTGGGGTGATGGCGTGGGGTGATGGCGTGGGGTGATGGTGTAGGGGTGATGGTGTGGGGTGATTGTGTGGGGTGATGGTGTGGGGGGATGATGTAGGGGTGATGGCGTGGGGTGATGGTGTGGGGTGATGTCGTAGGGTGATGGTGTGGGGGGATGATGTAGGGGTGATGGCGTGGGGTGATGGTGTGGGGTGATGGTGTAGGGGTGATGGCGTGGGGTGATGGTGTAGGGGTGATGGTGTGGGGTGATGGCGTAGGGGTGATGGCGTGGGGTGATGGTGTAGGGGTGATGGTGTGGGGGGATGGCGTGGGGTGATAGCGTGGGGTGATGGTGTGGGGTGATGGCGTGGGGTAATGGTGTAGGGGTGATGGGTTTGGGGGGGTGATGTAGGGGTAATGGTGTGGGGGGATGATGTAGGGGTAATGGTGTAGGGGTGATGGCGTGGGGTGATGGTGTGGGGTGATGGTGTAGGGGTGATGGCGTGGGTTGATGGTGTGGGGTGATGGTGTAGGGGTGATGGCGTGGGGTGATGGTGTAGGGGTGATGGTGTGGGGTGATGGCGTGGGGTGATGGCGTGGGGTGATGGCGTGGGGTGATGGTGTAGGGGTGATGGCGTGGGGTGATGGCGTGGGGTGATGGCGTGGGGTGATGGTGTACGGGTGATGGTGTAGGGGTGATGGTGTGGGGGGATGGCGTGGGGTGATGTCGTAGGGTGATGGCGTGGGGTGATGGTGTGGGGGGGATGATGTAGGGGTGATGGCGTGGGGTGATGGTGTAGGGGTGATGGTGTAGGGGTGATGGTGTGGGGGGATGGCGTGGGGTGATAGCGTGGGGTGATGGTGTGGGGTGATGGCGTGGGGTAATGGTGTAGGGGTGATGGGTTGGGGGGGTGATGTAGGGGTAATGGTGTAGGGGTGATGGCAGGGGGTGATGGTGTGGGGTGATGGTGTAGGGGTGATGGTGTGGGGTGATTGTGTGGGGTGATGGTGTGGGGGGATGATGTAAGGGTGATGGCGTGGGGTGATGTCGTAGGGTGATGGTGTGGGGGGATGATGTAGGGGTGATGGCGTGGGGTGATGGTGTGGGGTGATGGTGTAGGGGTGATGGCGTGGGGTGATGGTGTAGGGGTGATGGTGTGGGGTGATGGCGTAGGGGTGATGGCGTGGGGTGATGGTGTAGGGGTGATGGTGTGGGGGGATGGCGTGGGGTGATAGCGTGGGGTGATGGTGTGGGGTGATGGCGTGGGGTAATGGTGTAGGGGTGATGGGTTTGGGGGGGTGATGTAGGAGTAATGGTGTGGGGGGATGATGTAGGGGTAATGGTGTAGGGGTGATGGCGTGGGGTGATGGTGTGGGGTGATGGTGTAGGGGTGATGGCGTGGGGTGATGGTGTGGGGTGATGGTGTAGGGGTGATGGCGTGGGGTGATGGTGTAGGGGTGATGGTGTGGGGTGATGGCGTGGGGTGATGGCGTGGGGTGATGGTGTAGGGGTGATGGTGTGGGGTGATTGTGTGGGGTGATGGTGTGGGGGGATGATGTAGGGGTGATGGCGTGGGGTGATGGTGTGGGGTGATGTCGTAGGGTGATGGTGTGGGGGGATGATGTAGGGGTATGGTGTGGGGGGATGATGTAGGGGTGATGGCGTGGGGTGATGGTGTGGGGTGATGGTGTAGGGGTGATGGCGTGGGGTGATGGTGTAGGGGTGATGGTGTGGGGTGATGGCGTAGGGGTGATGGCGTGGGGTGATGGTGTAGGGGTGATGGTGTAGGGGTGATGGTGTGGGGGGATGGCGTGGGGTGATAGCGTGGGGTGATGGTGTGGGGTGATGGCGTGGGGTAATGGTGTAGGGGTGATGGGTTTGGGGGGGTGATGTAGGGGTAATGGTGTGGGGGGATGATGTAGGGGTGATGGTGTGTTCGGATGGCGTGGGGTGATGGTGTGGGGGGATGGCGTGGGGTGATGGTGTGGGGGATGGCGTGGGGTGATGGTGTAGGGGTGATGGCGTGGGGTGATGGTGTGGGGTGATGGTGTGGGGTGATGGTGTGGGGGGATGGCGTGGGGTGATGGTGTAGGGGTGATGGTGTGGGGTGATGGTGTGGGGTGATGGTGTAGGGGTGATGGTGTAGGGGTGATGGCCTGGGGTGATGGTGTAGGGGTGATGGCGTGGGGTGATGGTGTGGGGTGATGGTGTAGGGGTGATGGTGTGGGGGGATGGCGTGGGGTGATGGTGTAGGGGTGATGGTGTGGGGTGATAGCGTGGGGGAATGGTGGGTGGGATGACTTACTTTATGTAAGACAAGAGCCCTTTTGTTTTAGCAGTCTGAAGGCCCCTCGTCTTATTTTCCCAGGGTATCTCCCAAATGGTACCCTATTCCCTATATAGTGCACTAGTTTTGACCCAAAGCCCTATGGAACCCTATTTCCTATGTAGTGCACTACTTTTGACCAGAACCCTATGGATCCTAGTGCACTATATAGAGAATAGGGCACCCTTTGGGTGGTAGACAGAGTTAACGGGGGACCCAGGAGCAGGCCTGTAATTGGCCTATTTAGCCTGTTTAGCATGTGAATTGAGATCTAGTGAAGCATGTCTAACTCTGTTGTGAGAGCCCCAGTGACTGGAATTCAGATGAGGGCAAACACTTTCTCTACTTGATCAACTTACACTAATTAGTTCAGTCGCTGGGAAGTTTGAACAAGTATAGCCTTTAAAAGTTGGTGTGGAAAAATATTTTCTTGTGCTCGTAGAATCTCTCGTGCACTGCTCTCCTCTCGTCGTCGCCCAGCAGGAACATTCTAGTCCATCTTCTGCTAGTTTTCTTTCTTTCTTGTTTCCTTTCGTAAGAATGAACGAACCATCACGCACTTGTTGTCGGTGAATAATTGAACTCGATTAGGAGAACAATGTTAGTCGAGCAGAGTTTAATCAGGAGATATGATGGCTGCGTGGGGTAAGTGGACTATATTCACAGGGAGTTGAGTTCAGACGTTAGTTACTCCGTATCGGACTCTGACGCTGGGCTTCCTGGTTGACAACGTCCTAATATGGGCACAACCTGGCTGCTTTTGTTTAAAAAAAATAAAAAAATATATATACTAGATGTAGTTAGTTATTAAATAAAGATTGAAATTAAAACTTTATTTACCTTTTTGTTAATTTTATTTATTAAAGTTGAGATTCAAGATTTGAAGTCGTATGGAAAGGTCAGCATGTGCTGAAACTTAAAACCTTGACAATGTATTTTTATTGATTCCTTTACAACCTCGTGAATATTTAAATGATCTTCGGATAGTTTGTGTTATAATCATTTGTATTTTTCAGTGGCCTATTATTTGAACACCTGTCTGGTGCTGTTTTTAACATTCTAACTGTGAATTGTTAATCCTTCAGTGAAGTGTATCTTCATAAAACCAAAGGTGCTAATTTGTTCTAAATGTTACTTCATGTCTCTACATTTTGTTGTCGACGACTGTGTGTGAGGATGGTAGTTTTCTGAGCCGCTCACTTCATGCACCTCAATCTGACTTCACGCTGGGGTTCACCGCGAGGGGTACATTACCCTTAGCGACTGGTGTGTTCCTGTCCTGTCTTGTATGTTAACGTCTCTCTGTCCTGTCCTGTATGTTAACGTCTCTCTGTCCTGTCCTGTATGTTAACGTCTCTCTGTCCTGTCTTGTATGTTAATGTCTCTCTGTCCTGTCCTGTCCTGTATGTTATCGTCTCTCTGTCCTGTCTTGTCTGTTAACGTCTCTCTGTCCTGTCCTGTATGTTAACGTCTCTCTGTCCTGTCTTGTATGTTAACGTCTCTCTGTCCTGTCCTGTCTGTTAACGTCTCTCTGTCCTGTCCTGTATGTTAACGACTCTCTGTCCTGTCCTGTATGTTAACGTCTCTCTGTCCTGTCTTGTATGTTAACGTCTCTCTGTCCTGTCCTGTAAGTTAACGTCTCTCTGTCCTGTCTTGTATGTTAACGTCTCTCTGTCCTGTGTGTTACAGCCGAGTCTCCTGGGAGGAGAAATGGGCATGGGCAGCCCTGGGGCTGTGTCGCCCACCAAGCCTGGGTCCCAGTATTACCAGCACTACAACAACAACCCTCGCCGGAGACCACTGCACAGCGACAACATGGGTGAGCTCAGCTACCGACCCTCACACCACTCCCCCAGGCTCTCAGCTCCCGACCCTCACACCACTCCGCCAGGCTCTCAGCCCCCGACCCTCACACCACTCCGCAAGGCTCTCAGCTCCCGACCCTCACACCACTCCGCCAGGCTCTCAGCTCCCGACCCTCACATCACTCCGCCAGGCTCTCAGCTCCCGACCCTCACACCACTCCGCAAGGCTCTTAGCTCCCGACCCTCACACCACTCTGCCAGGCTCTCAGCTCCCGACCCTCACACCACTCTGCCAGGCTCTCAGCTCCCGACCCTCACACCACTCTGCCAGGCTCTCAGCCCCCGACCCTCACACCACTCCGCAAGGCTCTTAGCTCCCGACCCTCACACCACTCCGCCAGGCTCTCAGCCCCCGACCCTCACACCACTCTGCCAGGCTCTCAGATCCCGACCCTCACACCACTCCGCAAGGCTCTTAGCTCCCGACCCTCACACCACTCTGCCAGGCTCTCAGCTCCCGACCCTCACACCACTCCGCCAGGCTCTCAGCCCCCGACCCTCACACCACTCTGCCAGGCTCTCAGATCCCGACCCTCACACCACTCTGCCAGGCTCTCAGCTCCCGACCCTCACACCACTCCGCCAGGCTCTCAGCCCCCGACCCTCACACCACTCTGCCAGGCTCTCAGCTCCCGACCCTCACACCACTCCGCCAGGCTCTCAGCCCCCGACCCTCACACCACTCCGCCAGGCTCTCAGCCCCCGACCCTCACACCACTCTGCTCAGAACTGAGTCTATTTTAATATCAAAGCTGTTTAAAAATGAATAAATGTATTGATCATGAACTGTCACACAAGTTGTGTGTTCAATCTACATTGCTTTTTAATTAATATTATCCATTCTAAGTATCCACAGTCAGTCAGACTTCTTGGGAAGTCAAAAGCTTCCATGTGACATTGTTTGGGTGGAAAACCTGAAAGAGGAAATGATAAATAAAGTGACGATAAATATCATTCCTTGCAGTGGCGGCTTTAAGAGGTGTCAGCCCCCAATTAGGACCGTTATGGTGACCGTATTACCACCAAACCGGCAGTCACGAGTCATGACCGCAGTGAAATTCCACGTGACCGTTGAGTCACAGTAACTAGGCGTCTCCAAAACTTTGCTCTGATGCTGCTGATGGTCATTAGCAGCCTACCAAACTTGTTAACTGCCGGTCGCTAACTGCCTGGTACTCAGCGCTCTATTGACGCTCTAATCACTCTGACATCAATGCAAATGCATTGGAAAATATCCAATCACACCGTTAATGAGAGCCCTGGCATCCAGAGTTTGAGTGGAATAGGATCACCTGTTGGGCCGCGAGAGACATCTCCTCATAGTTGGTTGATGCATGGAATGAAATGCGTGTTCCTATAAACCTATGTTGCGCTACATTTCTATAGAATATGCAATTGCGTGAGAAAAACAGAGTTGTGATGGCCTCTATTAAAAAGAGGAGGATCTCAATTTATTTCTCAGCTTTTCCTAATATTAAGCACATTGCTTCGCTTTACAACTGGAGTAGCCTACCTGGGCGGCATGAAAATGAACCGCGGGAAAAGCGTCCTCCATTCGCTATTCAAGTGCATACAAATTAAGTATTTTTTTCCCCCTTTCCCCTGTTACGACAGGTGCATGATAATGGCCCATTCTAAATCAAAACTTTCACACATATATTATTTAGTATATGTAAAGACAAGATTAAATGGAGAATAGTCTGCTGGGTTGCATGCATCAGCAAGAGCCAGTCACACTTCATATGCAATGTAGGCTATGGGATGGTAGGTAGTCAAGTACACAGACCCAATGCACACAACACTAAATACCTCCTCCAAGCTAGCTAACTACTGTAGCTAGTATTGACATTATAATGACATCACAATTGATTAGCTAGTTTCCATTAAACAGTTGCCTGTGTTAGCTGCCGATGTTAGTGCAGCGTCCTTAGCTAGCTCTAGATATTTTGTGCTAGCTAGTGAATATGCTTGCTAAACATTTGGCAATGGGCTGGCACTGGCAGTATGGGATTATGGAAAGGGAATTCAATAGTTTCTTCATCATCTTGCTAGGTAGTTGTGTCCACCTGGCTAGTATCAACAAGGGCATTCTACAAAATATCAACATTAGCACAGATAGCTTGGAATCTAGACCATAAGCAATAGGCATAGATAGGTATTGCCAAACAACGCTACTGCCACCCTCTGGTTTGGAGTCTTTTAACAAGGCTGAGCGGCTGACGTCGTCCAAGGTCTTTGCTGTGTGAACAAAAAAACAAAAAGAGATTAACTGACTACACTCTGTTCAGAGGTGCTAAGTACTGTCGGCAGGAAAACGTTTGACAAATCTACCGGTGTGACTGAGCTTTAAAGTGGCCAAATAACTCTAAGCATGGCCTATAGGCCTAGGACCCCTAGTGAAACGTGTTCTTATAAGCGCACTCATTGTGCAATTGCTTTTTGACTGGGCCACTATTTTAAAGAGGATCACAGCTCTTTTGTAATGCTATATTTATGTCTCAACTCTTAAAATGAAGCACATGAATCCGCTTTCAAACCGGTGTAGTTTACCTGACATGTTAAGAACTCAACTGCTTCCTGCATTCACTATTCGAGTGCAGGAAGCAGATGACATGTTTTTCCCACACATATGTAATATATATATATATATATGTAAAGACCAGTTTAAATTGAAAATAGTTTAATGGGTGAGAATATTGTCTAGTGCTTGTCAAATTGTGAATGAGAGACTGATGAAGTGTGTGCAGCCTGCGTAAGAAACAGAGCACAGTGCAAGCCTCTCATTAGACGTTTTTCAAATCATCATTAAGTCGCATCATGCAGCCTTAGTATGTATTACAAATCAAAACAAATAGCCTAAGGTTTGTATCATAACTAAATGATAAATAACTCTAAATTAAGCAAATTATCACTATGCTAAACGCTGAACAAAGAATAGCCACGTGCACACTCCCTCGGAAATCGTTTCGGAACAATATCCTTTCTATTTTACTCAGCAACGTTCAATTGTATTCTTCTTACTATAAAATAATGCCACAGGAATTGTAAGCAAATCTTGTCTGTTAAATGAACTAGTGTAGCCCACAGCCATTTGGCTTAGCCAGATCAGGGCCTAACATAAGGAGGACTATTCTGTTCTTCTGTAATAGGCTACATTTTCTTCATATCATAATGTTTCTTTAGACCTGTCTAAAATAAATAATGGATTTATTGTGATGGTTTAGTCTTTATTAAATGGGTTTTATTAGACTTTTTAAATGAAAATGCAGATGTTTCTAAGGTCTGCATCAGTGGCTTGTAGGCTGTGTGTGGAAGCCAGGGGATGTTAAATGTGATTATGTTAATTCACGGTCAATTACCGTGAAACCGGCAGTTATTTGCTTGACAGTTACCGGCTGACAAAATGTCCTACCCCCCAATATGAAGTGAATCGTTTTGTGTTGTGGATAGCTATATTTGTAGTTTACTTGATTGTTTGTTGTCATGCTAAGGCTTCCTTCTTTATTTAGCCAGGCACAATAAGCTATATTATTTTGTGAAGTGGTTAGATAAGTCATTGAGTTTGTTTAGTCTTGATCATATGAATGGATATGTTCAATTTAACAATATTAGGAGGTTATCAATAACAATGTGACACTGAACTGTTTTTAATTCTTGTTTATTTCAGAGGTTCAGACAAAGAAAGTTCGGAAAGTTCCCCCCGGTTTGCCTTCCTCAGTAAGTCAAATTTTATTTACATTTTAATGCTGTGTTGAACTGTGGCTTGCAATAATTCTACATACATTTATATTCCTATGAGATTCTCTATTTTTCTGATCATTAATTTTATTAATATACAGTGTTTGTCCAAAATTATTGACACCATTGATCAAGATCAGCAATAATGATATATAAAATATATAATTCAAAAAACTGAGCAATATTATATGCAAAAAAAATTAAGGGAAATTATATTTTTTTATACTAATACAATTGCTCAGAGAAAGAGATTTTATTTGACAAGTAACCATGTATTCTTTTCAGAAAGGTAGGAGTGAGAAATTAATTCAGGACTATCCATAATCATGGTAGCATTCGCATGAATGTAGAAAACATGTTCTATTCTTATTTACAATTAAAGTGACTCCAAATTGACACAATACATTATTTACCATTCATTTCTATTGGACACGAAATAATCTGAAACACAACCAAAACTAACAACAAATGCATCCAACAAGTTTGTAGAGTCACAAGCTCTATGTAGTCATTGCGTTCTTGGAATATGGGGCCAAATACTACACTTTTGACTACTTAATTTATACAAATCTTGTATTTTGTGAATAATTTTGACCCCTACCTTTCTTTGAGCAATTGTATTAGTATAAAATATTATAATGATATTTTTTTTTGTGTGTATACAATATAGCTCAGTATTTTATTTATTTTATACAATCATTATTGCTCATCTTTATCAAGGGTGTCAATAATTTCAGACCACACTGTATATTACATAGACTATATTTTGCGTTATACATTAAATATATAATCAATTGTATTAGAATTCCCTAGCGGCATGGTTTCTTGCGCTGAATTAAAATACTCCTCTGAAAGAAATACACACCACTGATATACCTTTTGAAAAAAAAATGTGACTTTGTAGAAACGGCTTGTTCTTATTTTGCGTACGGTCCAGGAGAGGACATGAAGATGGACATTGAGATGGCTATTGTTTAAGGCTTATACCTACTTAAATAGAAGTTAATGATGCTATAAATATATGGCTTGTCATAAGAAGGCCTTTGCTATAGTCTCTAAGCTCTGTGGGAGACTGGGAGATCACAGCATTACAGTTTGGGTTGTATTGTCCTGGTTTCCCTCACTGGGGGTGAAAAGTAACAAGGGGAGAAAAAAATCCTTCCCAAAGAAGCTTTTGGCGAAATCCAATGTTGTTAATCTTTTGTTATGCCTCAAGTGATGTTATAAGGGATGTTTATTCCACTATCTAGATAAACATATTAGGTCGCTGCTTTCTTAGTCGGGTTCACAGTAGAATAGAGAAAGGCAAAATCTCGGCCGTTTGAATGTACTGAGATCTGAAGCCTGTTTTGTTGCCACCAGGTTGAAGTAGTCACCACAGGTTTTCTTTCTGTCTCGTTGCCAACCGAAAGCAGATTTTACGGTTTATATTTTTGCTGCTGTACGTAATGTTGTGGTTGTGGGGGCTTTGGCCTGAGAATGCCTTGACTTGGCCAGCATGACAGCCTCGCTGAAAGACGCTTTTTCATGCATTTTGGCATTTTCAAGGCCTGTGGACCATAAAGCTCCTACTCAGTTTTTACTCTCAAGTTTTGTGTCAGTTTGTGTCTTTCTTTCTGACATAACTTTTCTATTTTTCCTGAAATGTCACTTTGTCTATTTGTGCAATGCTTTTTTTTTGTTTCGGTAACAAATGCATTCCCCCACTAGTCTTGTTCTGAAGGGCACAGCTGGGTTTCGGTGCATGTCATTTTTGTTCAACAAAGATTACCAAGACCTTTGATTTAATCCGACATTTGCTGGTGTGGATATATAACATTACAATCAAATACTATTTATTTTCAACAGGGAAGTGTATTCAATCAATAATAGTACCTCTGTGTTAGTAAGCTTGCATATTAAATATTAAATCATTATAAATTCTTAAACATATTTAGACCTAGGTGTAGAGGCCAGGAATGCCGAGTCCAAAAACGGTTCTCCCCGTAAAGCCACTGGTAACAAACCTTGTGCTCAAATTATATAAAATATTTATAATTTATAATAAATAATGTACTCATTTTGATTGTCAATCAATGGATCTCAATTTGACATATCTACTAAGGTATTGTATCATTTATTATAATATATTTAGATTGTTATCATATCTATCATATATCATTTATACAGATTTTGTTGATTGTTATTTTAGAAAATACATGTATTTCTTACATAGGTAAATTTGTATAATTAAAATAGACAGATATTTCTTTATTCAAGACATATAAAACAAAACATTTGTATTTTTCTTCTTTTACTGCACAATGTCTGATGGATAGTACATGAATTGAACAGGCTTTCCCTGGTCTCCCGCCAGGACGTTTTTCAGGTCTATTGTTATATAAAAGCTGCAGAAGCTATGTATAGGCTATGTCGTTTGTGTTGTTGTTGACGTTTGTGTTGTTGTTCATTAGCCTGGTAACGTAGCTGTAGTGTTGACTCCAGATGCACCTGCTAATATTCGTCCTTTCTCTTCAAATCTACTTTCTGTAGTGTCCGTCATTACAACAACAACAAAAAACACCGGAATAAAGAGCGATGACCTATGTTTTTAAGCATCCGCCTTTTTCATCAGTGGCCAAAAACTATTGTATGTCGTCTCAGTGGTCTTCACTTGACCCTCGTTGGTACCTACACTGATCAAAAAAAAATGTAAAAAATAAAAATAATAAATCGTCTCTTGAATGGATCATTCTCTTTCTATTATTATATGCCCAAAATGTGTTTGTTAGTAAAGTTTATTTACTTAAAGAACAATTGCGCTGTCATTAGAGAGAAACCTTGGAATAATGTGGTAATATATCAATGGATTGCTAGTTTACATTGGGTGCAGCTTGTCCTCTCCATAGAATGGTGGCATAGCCCCTCTTGTAATTTAATATAATCTATATGGTTGCTGGTTCTATATTTAGTTTGCTTCTTGGTGTTTTAGAGACAGTAGACGTTTTATCAGTTATTGACACAGTGTAATGCGTTCTTTCTTTCTTTCTTTCTTTCTTTCTTTCTTTCTTTGTTTCACAAGATGGAGAAAGTGTCATTTGTCATTTTGGACATTTGGCAGTTGATTAACTATTATACTGAGTGACTCATTGGTTTTTATTAGTAATTGAAAAATATGATTCTTTGTTTTTTAAAAAAAAAATTTGAATAAATTTAACCTTGATAAAAATTAAAAAGGCTACAAATGTTTTCACCATCACATGTGATTCTAGGACATTCTTGAATATACAGGTCATTTTCCTAACCTTTGTGGCAATCGACTGATGTATAAATAAATTGATGGAAAAAGGAATACCTTTGATCAATAATCCATGTTAGACAGTGTCTTTGTATTGAGGGTCTACAGACAGATGTAATCATACATTAGATAGAGATAGGTTTACCTAGCTGTTGAGGCATCTCAGTCTAAGCCAACAGTCTAAATCTTTCACGTCAGGGCTGTTTTGATTCCTTATTCCCGTCGGTTCCTGTATCTGATGTTGTTTAAAGTGGAGAGAGTTAATTAAATGAAGGCAGGTCTAGCAGAAGGTACAATAGGGATCTTGGTATCAGGAAAGCTGAAGTGTTCTGTTAGCTCTCCTGCCCCCTGCAGTCCTGTGTTGGTATTACATCACCCCTCCAGTCCTGTGTTGGTATTACATCACCCCTGCAGTCCTGTGTTGGTATTACATCACCCCTCCAGTCCTGTGTTGGTATTACATCACCCCTCCAGTCCTGTGTTGGTATTACATCACCCCTCCAGTCCTGTGTTGGTATTACGTCACCCCTCCAGTCCTGTGTTGGTATGACATCACCCCTCCAGTCCTGTGTTGGTATTACATCACCCCTCCAGCCCTGTGTTGGTATTACATCACCCCTCCAGTCCTGTGTTGGTATTACTTCACCCCTCCAGTCATGTGTTGGTATTACATCACCCCTCCAGCCCTGTGTTGGTATTACATCACCCCTCCATATCCTGTGTTGGTATTACATCACCCCTCCAGTCCTGTGTTGGTATTACATCACCCCTCCAGTCCTGTGTTGGTATTACATCACCCCTCCAGCCCTGTGTTGGTATTACATCACCCCTCCAGCCCTGTGTTGGTATTACATCACCCCTGCAGTCCTGTGTTGGTATTACATCACCCCTCCAGTCCTTGGTATTACATCACCCCTCCAGTCCTTGGTATTACATCACCCCTCCAGTCCTGTGTTGGTATTACATCACCCCTCCAGTCCTGTGTTGGTATTACATCACCCCTCCAGTCCTGTGTTGGTATTACATCACCCCTCCAGCCCTGTGTTGGTATTACATCACCCCTGCAGTCCTGTGTTGGTATTACATCACCCCTCCAGCCCTGTGTTGGTATTACATCACCCCTGCAGTCCTGTGTTGGTATTACATCACCCCTCCAGCCCTGTGTTGGTATTACATCACCCCTCCAGTTCTGTGTTGGTATTACATCACCCCTCCAGTCCTGTGTTGGTATTACATCACCCCTCCAGTCCTTGGTATTACATCACCCCTCCAGTCCTTGGTATTACATCACCCCTCCAGTCCTGTGTTGGTATTACATCACCCCTCCAGCCCTGTGTTGGTATTACATCACCCCTCCAGTCCTGTGGTGGTATTACATCACCCCTCCAGCCCTGTGTTGGTATTACATCACCCCTCCAGTCCTGTGTTGGTATTACATCACCCCTCCAGTCCTTGGTATTACATCACCCCTCCAGTCCTGTGTTAGTATTACATCACCCCTCCAATCCTGTGTTGGTATTACATCACCCCTCCAGCCCTGTGTTGGTATTACATCACCCCTCCAATCCTGTGTTGGTATTACATCACCCCTCCAGTCCTGTGTTGGTATTACATCACCCCTCCAGTCCTGTGTTGGTATTACATCACCCCTCCAGTCCTGTGTTGGTATTACATCACCCCTCCAGTCCTGTGTTGGTATTACATCACCCCTCCAGTCCTTGGTATTACATCACCCCTCCAGTCCTGTGTTGGTATTACATCACCCCTCCAGCCCTGTGTTGGTATTACATCACCCCTCCAGTCCTGTGTTAGTATTACATCACCCCTCCAATCCTGTGTTGGTATTACATCACCCCTCCAGTCCTGTGTTGGTATTACATCACCCCTCCAGTCCTGTGTTGGTATTACATCACCCCTCCAGTCCTGTGTTGGTATTACATCACCCCTCCAGTCCTGTGTTGGTATTACATCACCCCTCCAGTCCTTGGTATTACATCACCCCTCCAGTCCTGTGTTGGTATTACATCACCCCTCCAGTCCTGTGTTGGTATTACATCACCCCTCCAGTCCTGTGTTGGTATTACATCACCCCTCCAGCCCTGTGTTGGTATTACATCACCCCTCCAGTCCTGTGTTGGTATTACATCACCCCTCCAGTCCTGTGGTGGTATTACATCACCCCTCCAGTCCTGTGTTGGTATTACATCACCCCTCCAGTCCTGTGTTGGTATTACATCACCCCTCCAGCCCTGTGTTGGTATGACATCACCCCTCCAGCCCTGTGTTGGTATTACATCACCCCTCCAGTCCTGTGTTGGTATTACATCACCCCTCCAGCCCTGTGTTGGTATTACATCACCCCTCCAGTCCTGTGTTGGTATTACATCACCCCTCCAGCCCTGTGTTGGTATTACATCACCCCTCCAGCCCTGTGGTGGTATTACATCACCCCTCCAGCCCTGTGTTGGTATTACATCACCCCTCCAGTCCTGTGTTGGTATTACATCACCCCTCCAGCCCTGTGTTGGTATTACATCACCCCTCCAGTCCTGTGTTGGTATTACATCACCCCTCCAGCCCTGTGTTGGTATTACATCACCCCTCCAGCCCTGTGGTGGTATTACATCACCCCTCCAGCCCTGTGTTGGTATTACATCACCCCTCCAGCCCTGTGTTGGTATTACATCACCCCTCCAGTCCTGTGTTGGTATTACATCACCCCTCCAGTCCTGTGTTGGTATTACATCACCCCTCCAGTCCTGTGTTGGTATTACATCACCCCTCCAGTCCTGAGTTGGTTTCAGAGATTTATCTACGTATGATTTCATTGAAATGTGTTTATTTTCTTGAGTCCACCATTGCATCACCTTCTGATTTCATTGATTCATTGATCAGTATTTATCTTTCTATTCCTAGTGGTTTGTTACATTTGACCATAAATTAATCTGGGAACCAAATTCCCTTTTTTTCTCCCCCAGCGTAATATATATATTTAATAAACTTGTTTTTAGATCAGTCTAAAGTCTAAGGCATTAATTAATAAGGTCTATTCTGTTTAACAACGTTATTTAACCTACGTCTCACCACAGAAAATACTAAAATGATCCTTTCTCTCAATGGGATTCATTGAGCGATATCTTTAGTGTGTTTTGGGGGATTTACGTAATACCATGTTTTTGAAACATTTTTTAATTATGAAGACAAATTGGTCGTTTGTGTTTGTTGATCAAGTCCCTGTCCGTTGCAGGTTATTGTGTTCTCTAAGATAGTTGGCTGTCGTTTTTTTTTTTTTTTTTTACTGTGCATTTGTGGTTTCGCTAACACTGTTAGCATATGTCACGCTATGACATTATCCAGACAATGAAGACAGCCCTGAGCCTGACACTGTGTGTGTATACCCTGCTTCCCAGACACGCAGTAAACTGAATGGTTTGCTAGTCCAGCTGGTCTCATAGACTTAACCCTTAACAAACATGTAATACACACATGCAGACGGGTGGGGGACGACGACAACAACAACAGCAACAACAAGACAAATAATAACATTGTTTGTTTTTCAAGTCGAAGACTGTGGAGGTAGAGAGAGTAGAGGAGGAGAATGGGCCTGTCAGTGGAGGTATAGAGGGTAGTGGAGGAGAACAGATGAGAATGGGCCTGTCAGTGGAGGTATAGAGAGTAGTGGAGGAGAACAGAGGAGAATGGGCCTGTCAGTGGAGGCATAGAGAGTAGTAGAGGAGAACAGAGGAGAATGGGCCTGTCAGTGGAGGTATAGAGAGTAGTAGAGGAGAACAGAGGAGAATGGGCCTGTCAGTGGAGGTATAGAGAGTAGTGGAGGAGAATGGGCCTGTCAGTGGAGGTATAGAGAGTAGTGGAGGAGAAGAGGAGAATGGGCCTGTCAGTGGAGGTATAGAGAGTAGTAGAGGAGAACAGAGGAGAATGGGCCTGTCAGTGGAGGTATAGAGAGTAGTGGAGGAGAATGGGCCTGTCAGTGGAGGTATAGAGAGTAGTAGAGGAGAACAGAGGAGAATGGGCCTGTCAGTGGAGGTATAGAGAGTAGTGGAGGAGAACAGAGGAGAATGGGCCTGTCAGTGGAGGTATAGAGAGTAGTAGAGGAGAATGGGCCTGTCAGTGGAGGTATAGAGAGTAGTAGAGGAGAATGGGCCTGTCAGTGGAGGTATAGAGAGTAGTAGAGGAGGAGAACAGAGGAGAATGGGCCTGTCAGTGGAGGTATAGAGAGTAGTGGAGGAGAACAGAGGAGAATGGGCCTGTAAGTGGAGGTATAGAGAGTAGTGGAGGAGAAGAGGAGAATGGGCCTGTCAGTGGAGGTATAGAGAGTAGTAGAGGAGAACAGAGGAGAATGGGCCTGTCAGTGGAGGTATAGAGAGTAGTGGAGGATAATGGGCCTGTCAGTGGAGGTATAGAGAGTAGTGGAGGAGAACAGAGGAGAATGGGCCTGTCAGTGGAGGTATAGAGAGTAGTAGAGGAGAACAGAGGAGAATGGACCTGTCAGTGGAGGTATAGAGAGTAGTAGAGGAGAACAGAGGAGAATGGGCCTGTCAGTGGAGGTATAGAGAGTAGTAGAGGAGAACAGAGGAGAATGGGCCTGTCAGTGGAGGTATAGAGAGTAGTAGAGGAGAACAGAGGAGAATGGGCCTGTCAGGGGAGGTATAGAGAGTAGTGGAGGAGAATGGGCCTGTCAGTGGAGGTATAGAGAGTAGTGGAGGAGAACAGAGGAGAATGGGCCTGTCAGTGGAGGTATAGAGAGTAGTAGAGGAGAACAGAGGAGAATGGGCCTGTCAGTGGAGGTATAGAGAGTAGTGGAGGAGAACAGAGGAGAATGGGCCTGTCAGTGGAGGTATAGAGAGTAGTAGAGGAGAACAGAGGAGAATGGGCCTGTCAGTGGAGGTATAGAGAGTAGTGGAGGAGAACAGAGGAGAATGGGCCTGTCAGTGGAGGTATAGAGAGTAGTAGAGGAGAATGGGCCTGTCAGTGGAGGTATAGAGAGTAGTAGAGGAGAATGGGCCTGTCAGTGGAGGTATAGAGAGTAGTAGAGGAGAATGGGCCTGTCAGTGGAGGTATAGAGAGTAGTAGAGGAGGAGAACAGAGGAGAATGGGCCTGTAAGTGGAGGTATAGAGAGTAGTGGAGGAGAAGAGGAGAATGGGCCTGTCAGTGGAGGTATAGAGAGTAGTAGAGGAGAACAGAGGAGAATGGGCCTGTCAGTGGAGGTATAGAGAGTAGTGGAGGATAATGGGCCTGTCAGTGGAGGTATAGAGAGTAGTGGAGGAGAACAGAGGAGAATGGGCCTGTCAGTGGAGGTATAGAGAGTAGTAGAGGAGAACAGAGGAGAATGGACCTGTCAGTGGAGGTATAGAGAGTAGTAGAGGAGAACAGAGGAGAATGGGCCTGTCAGTGGAGGTATAGAGAGTAGTAGAGGAGAACAGAGGAGAATGGGCCTGTCAGTGGAGGTATAGAGAGTAGTAGAGGAGAACAGAGGAGAATGGGCCTGTCAGGGGAGGTATAGAGAGTAGTGGAGGAGAATGGGCCTGTCAGTGGAGGTATAGAGAGTAGTGGAGGAGAACAGAGGAGAATGGGCCTGTCAGTGGAGGTATAGAGAGTAGTAGAGGAGAACAGAGGAGAATGGGACTGTCAGTGGAGGTATAGAGAGTAGTGGAGGAGAACAGAGGAGAATGGGCCTGTCAGTGGAGGTATAGAGAGTAGTGGAGGAGAAGAGAGGAGAATGGGCCTGTCAGTGGTATAGAGAGTAGTGAAGGAGAACAGAGGAGAATGGGCCTGTCAGTGGAGGTATAGAGAGTAGTGGAGGAGAACAGAGGAGAATGGGCCTGTCAGTGGAGGTATAGAGAGTAGTAGAGGAGAACAGAGGAGAATGGGCCTGTCAGTGGAGGTATAGAGAGTAGTAGAGGAGAACAGAGGAGAATGGGCCTGTCAGTGGAGGTATAGAGAGTAGTGGAGGAGAACAGAGGAGAATGGGCCTGTCAGTGGAGGTATAGAGAGTAGTGGAGGAGAACAGAGGAGAATGGGCTTGTCAGTGGAGGTATAGAGAGTAGTAGAGGAGAAGAGAGGAGAATGGGCCTGTCAGTGGAGGTATAGAGAGTAGTAGAGGAGAACAGAGGAGAATGGGCCTGTCAGTGGAGGTATAGAGAGTAGTGGAGGAGAATGGGCCTGTCAGTGGAGGTATAGAGAGTAGTGGAGGAGAACAGAGGAGAATGGGCTTGTCAGTGGAGGTATAGAGAGTAGTAGAGGAGAACAGAGGAGAATGGGCCTGTCAGTGGAGGTATAGAGAGTAGTAGAGGAGAACAGAGGAGAATGGGCCTGTCAGTGGAGGTATAGAGAGTAGTAGAGGAGAACAGAGGAGAATGGGCCTGTCAGTGGAGGTATAGAGAGTAGTAGAGGAGAACAGAGGAGAATGGGCCTGTCAGTGGAGGTATAGAGAGTAGTAGAGGAGAACAGAGGAGAATGGGCCTGTCAGGGGAGGTATAGAGAGTAGTGGAGGAGAAGAGAGGAGAATGGGCCTGTCAGTGGAGGTATAGAGAGTAGTAGAGGAGAACAGAGGAGAATGGGCCTGTCAGTGGAGGTATAGAGAGTAGTGGAGGAGAATGGGCCTGTCAGTGGAGGTATAGAGAGTAGTGGAGGAGAACAGAGGAGAATGGGCCTGTCAGTGGAGGAATAGAGAGTAGTGGAGGAGAACAGAGGAGAATGGGCCTGTCAGTGGAGGTATAGAGAGTAGTAGAGGAGGAGAACAGAGGAGAATGGGCCTGTCAGTGGAGGTATAGAGAGTAGTGGAGGAGAAGAGGAGAATGGGCCTGTCAGTGGAGGTATAGAGAGTAGTAGAGGAGAATGGGCCTGTCAGTGGAGGTATAGAGAGTAGTAGAGGAGAATGGGCCTGTCAGTGGAGGTATAGAGAGTAGTAGAGGAGGAGAACAGAGGAGAATGGGCCTGTCAGTGGAGGTATAGAGAGTAGTGGAGGAGAAGAGGAGAATGGGCCTGTCAGTGGAGGTATAGAGAGTAGTAGAGGAGAACAGAGGAGAATGGGCCTGTCAGTGGAGGTATAGAGAGTAGTGGAGGATAATGGGCCTGTCAGTGGAGGTATAGAGAGTAGTGGAGGAGAACAGAGGAGAATGGGCCTGTCAGTGGAGGTATAGAGAGTAGTAGAGGAGAACAGAGGAGAATGGGCCTGTCAGTGGAGGTATAGAGAGTAGTAGAGGAGAACAGAGGAGAATGGGCCTGTCAGTGGAGGTATAGAGAGTAGTAGAGGAGAACAGAGGAGAATGGGCCTGTCAGTGGAGGTATAGAGAGTAGTAGAGGAGAACAGAGGAGAATGGGCCTGTCAGGGGAGGTATAGAGAGTAGTGGAGGAGAATGGGCCTGTCAGTGGAGGTATAGAGAGTAGTGGAGGAGAACAGAGGAGAATGGGCCTGTCAGTGGAGGTATAGAGAGTAGTAGAGGAGAACAGAGGAGAATGGGACTGTCAGTGGAGGTATAGAGAGTAGTGGAGGAGAAGAGAGGAGAATGGGCCTGTCAGTGGAGGTATAGAGAGTAGTGAAGGAGAACAGAGGAGAATGGGCCTGTCAGTGGAGGTATAGAGAGTAGTAGAGGAGAACAGAGGAGAATGGGCCTGTCAGTGGAGGTATAGAGAGTAGTGGAGGAGAAGAGAGGAGAATGGGCCTGTCAGTGGTATAGAGAGTAGTGAAGGAGAACAGAGGAGAATGGGCCTGTCAGTGGAGGTATAGAGAGTAGTGGAGGAGAACAGAGGAGAATGGGCCTGTCAGTGGAGGTATAGAGAGTAGTAGAGGAGAACAGAGGAGAATGGGCCTGTCAGTGGAGGTATAGAGAGTAGTAGAGGAGAACAGAGGAGAATGGGCCAGTCAGTGGAGGTATAGAGAGTAGTAGAGGAGAGGAGGAGAATGGTTCAGTTGTATTTTCAGGGTGATTGGGGGAGCAGGCCGATACTTGGCCACGACCCAGGGGAAGGAGGGAGGAGAGGTGAGGGAGAGGAAGAGGAGGAGAAGGACATGATTGAATGTCTCGGGTGCCTGCTGTCTCTTTGATGCTGCACAGAGATGAACGTAGTGACACACACACACACACACACACACACACACACACACACACACACACACACACACACACACACACACACACACACACACACACACACACACACACACACACACACACACACACACACACACACACATAAAGAAAAGCTGTAAGCAGTAGAGAGTCCCGTGTAAATCTTATGGGCCCTGCTGTGAGGGTCCAACGCCCCTGGCCGGGATGAAGACGAGGAACACGATGATTTATCCTTCTGCTGCTTCTCAGGCGTGTTTTTGTGTGTGTGTGTTTCCAGGCCTGGGAAACATTGACACGTCACTAATCACTCTCCTATACTGACACAGTTTTTCCAAAATACAAACAGAAATGATCTTTGGGACCCATGAATCCATACCATTTTATCTCTCTCTCTCTCTCTGCTTTTGTCATGGTCCTGGAAGTGCTGCTATCTATATGTGTATTTTTATTTTATTTAACTAGGCAAGTCAGTTAAGAACAAAGTCTTATTTACAATGGTGGCCTACCCCCGGCCGACGCTATGCCAATTGTGCACCGCCCTATGGGACTCCCAATCACTGCCGGATGTGATGCAGCCTGAATTGGAACCAGGGATTGTAGTGATGCCTCTTGCATTGAGATGCAGTGCCTTAGACCGCTGCTCCACTCGGGAGCCCACTGAGATGCAGTGTCTTAGACCGCTGCTCCACTCGGGAGCCCACTGAGATGCAGTGTCTTAGACCGCTGCTCCACTCGGGAGCCCACTGAGATGCAGTGCCTTAGACCGCTGCTCCAATCGGGAGCCCACTGAGATGCAGTGTCTTAGACCGTTGCTCCACTCGGGAGCCCACTGAGATGCAGTGCCTTAGACCGCTGCTCCACTCGGGAGCCCACTGAGATGCAGTGTCTTAGACCGCTGCTCCACTCGGGAGCCCACTGAGATGAAGTGCCTTAGACCGCTCTCTCCTCTCCTCTGTCTGCTCTCTTCTCTGTCTCCTCTTTCCTCTCCTCTGTCCCCTCTCTCCTCTCCTTTGTCTCCTCTCTGCTCTCCTCTGTCCCCTCTCTCCTCTCCTTTGTCTCCTCTCTCCTCTCCTCTGTCCCCTCTCTCCTCTCCTTTGTCTCCTCTCTCCTCTCTTGTGTCTCCTCTGTCCTCCTCTCTGTCTCCTCTCTCCTCTTCTCTTTCTCCTCTCTCCTCTCCTCTGTCCTCTCTCTCCTCTCTTGTGTATCCTCTCTCCTCTCCTCTGTCTCCTCTCTCCTCTCCTCTGTCCCCTCTCCTCTCTCCTCTCCTGTCCTCTCCTCCAGCTGTGTGTTAATATAATACTATGTGCAGTTTAGAGACTCAAGATGGATCGAAAGCTCTTCACTTGTCCTCACCAGAGTAGAGTACTGTCTATGGTTTACAAAATCACACTGAATGAATACAACGTTTTAAAAGCAAACTGAGATAAACAATAGGTGATCACATACAACAACACTCAACAGCTACCAGAGATGACATGTTGGAGGGTTTCATGCCCAGTTACAAGAAGGGCAATATATAAGGCCTAATGTTATTTTCCACAGAGGGAGTTTTGTAAGGTGTTAATATTACTCTGCAGCAGCTCTACTATTTCCACAGGGACACGGTCAAGTACACACAGCTGTTTCTCTGAATCTCCCTCCCTCCCACCCTCCCTCCCTCCCTCCCTCTCTCTTTCTCTCTCTCTCTCTCTCCCTCCTCTCTCTCTCCATCTCTCCCTCTCCCTCCCTCCCTCCCTCCCACCCTCCCTCCCTCCCTCCCTCCCTCTCTCTCTCTCTCTCTCTCTCTCTCTCCCTCCTCTCTCTCTCCATCTCTCCCTCTCCCTCCCTCCCTCCCTCTCTCTCCCTCCCTCTCTCCCCTCTCTCTCTTTCTCACTCTATCTCCCTCCCTCCCGCTCTCTCTCCCTCTCTCTCTCTCTCTCTCTCCCTCTCCCACCCTCCCTCTCTCCCCCTCTCTCTCTCCCTCCCTCTCTCTCTCTCTCTCCCTCCCTCCCTCCCTCTCCCTCTCTCTCCCTCCCTCTCTATCTCTCCCTCCCTCCCTCCCTCTCTCTCCCTCTCTCTGTCTCTCTCTCTCTATATATATATATCCCTCTCTCTCTCTGCTTCCTCTCCGCATTCCAGAACCAAATGCCAGAAGAAGAGAAATGTCGCTCCACTCTGCAACGCTGTGATGAATACCCCATGTTGCCAGAGAGAAGCCAGAGACATTAATATTTTTTTTTGCATATGTTAAGGAAATGGTTTGAAGTTGGCACTAATGTATGAATTATAACACAGTAACCAACTTCTCTCATACCTCCCCTCGCTGCTTTACAAAATTAGAAATCATTGGACTGATTATGAAAAAAAAATCCTACAAACATCAGATATTTTATTCTGTCTTATTGCGTATTATTGCTAGTCATCATACTTCGTCCTTGTATATTTTTTTTAAATATGTTAGTAGTTTTAGTTTTTAAATCTGGTTCCATTTTTATGAAGGTTTCCATTTTTATTTTTGTTTTTCTCTCTCATGGAACCAACCGGATGTCTTTCATGTAAAGAGCACTAAAGAGCAGGGTCTGTTAACCATATTAAAGGAAAAAAAACATGGGATTTTTGTTCCATGACTCAAACTAGCTGTTCTAAAATGGATGGTATGTTCTGTTTGATATGAATTATACACCTTTTTCTTCTTCTGGAAATCGGGGGGGGGGGGGTGGGGGGGGGGGGGGGCTTACATAAGGGGGGGGGGGGCTTACATAAGAACAACAGAATAAGGAAAACATAACACATTATTTTCTCCCCGCCCTCTTGGGTTGTCCACGTTAACACCAGGTACATTTCCCCCTGGGACTCAGTGAGTTGGCCGTTGTGTTGTTGTGCTATAGCTACATAGAGGAAGTTGAGTCAATTTCCTCTGAAGGGTCAAGAGGGTCCTGTACAAAAACACTGGGTCTGGATAGATACACTGGGTCTAGATATATACACTGGGTCTAGATATATACACTGGGTCTAGATATATACACTGGGTCTAGATATATACACTGGGTCTAGATAGATACACTGGGTCTAGATATATACACTGGGTCTAGATATATACACTGGGTCTAGATATACACTGGGTCTAGATATATACACTGGGTCTAGATAGATACACTGGGTCTAGATATATACACTGGGTCTAGATATATACACTGGGTCTAGATAGATACACTGGGTCTAGATATATACACTGGGTCTAGATATATACACTGGGTCTAGATATATACACTGGGTCTAGATATATACACTGGGTCTAGATATATACACTGGGTCTAGATATATGCACTGGGTCTAGATATATACACTGGGTCCTGTACAAAAACACTGGGTCTAGATATATACACTGGGTCTAGATATATACACTGGGTCTAGATAGATACACTGGGTCTAGATATATACACTGGGTCTAGATAGATACACTGGGTCTAGATATATACACTGGGTCTAGATATATACACTGGGTCTAGATATATACACTGGGTCTAGATATATACACTGGGTCTAGATATATACACTGGGTCTAGATATATACACTGGGCCTGTCAAGCTGTTGCAAGGTGCCTGAGGGAATCCGCCCCCCCACTCTCTGACACCTGCGGTTGACGAAGGGTGGGACAGCCCTTTGATTTAGTTCACATTTGGTTACCAACATGAGACAAACCAATGTTCTGGTCCAGATAGACTGAGAAAGCTGTTCAGCACCACAGATGAGGCCCT
>NC_074685.1:977150-1017150 GCF_029448725.1 Salvelinus fontinalis | reverse complement strand
TAAAGTGAATGGGGGATCAGTGGTAGTAAAGTGAATGGGGATCAGTGGTAGTAAAGTGAATGGGGGATCAATGGTAGTAAAGTGAATGGAGGATCAGTGGTAGTAAAGTGAATGGGGGATCAGTGGTAGTAAAGTGAATGGGGGATCAGTGGTAGTAAAGTGAATGGGGGATCAGTGGTAGTAAAGTGAATGGGGGATCAGTGGTAGTAAAGTGAATGGGGGATCAATGGTAGTAAAGTGAATGGGGGATCAGTGGTAGTAAAGTGAATGGGGGATCAGTGGTAGTGAATGGAGGATCAGTGGTAGTAAAGTGAATGGGGGATCAGTGGTAGTAAAGTGAATGGGGGATCAGTGGTAGTAAAGTGAATGGGGGATCAGTGGTAGTGAATGGGGGATCAGTGGTAGTAAAGTGAATGGGGGATCAGTGGTAGTAAAGTGAATGTAGGATCAGTGGTAGTAAAGTGAATGGGGGATCAGTGGTAGTAAAGTGAATGGGGATCAGTGGTAGTAAAGTGAATGGGGGATGAGTGGTAGAAAAGTGAATGGGGGATCAGTGGTAGTAAAGTGAATGGGGGATCAGTGGTAGTAAAGTGAATGGGGGATCAGTGGAATTAAAGTGAATGGGGGATCAGTGGTAGTAAAGTGAATGTAGGATCAATGGTAGTAAAGTGAATGGGGATCAGTGGTAGTAAAGTGAATGGAGGCTCAATGGTAGTAATGTGAATGGGGGATCCGTGGTAGTAAAGTGAATGGGGATCAGTGGTAGTGAATGGGGGATCAGTGGTAGTAAAGTGAATGGGGGATCAGTGGTAGTGAAGTGAATGGGGGATCAGTGGTAGTAAATTGAATGGGGGATCAGTGGTAGTAAAGTGAATGGGGGATCCGTGGTAGTAAAGTGAATGGGGGATGAGTGGTAGTAAAGTGAATGGGGGATCAGTGGTAGTAAAGTGAATGGGCATCAGTGGTAGTAAAGTGAATGGGGGATCAAAAGTGAATGGGGAGCAGTGGTAGTAAAGTGAATGGGGGATCAGTGGTAGTAAAGTGAATGGGGTATCAGTGGTAGTAAAGCGAATGGGGGATCAGTGGTAGTAAATTGAATGGGGGATCAGTGGTAGTAAAGTGAATGGGGGATCCGTGGTAGTAAAGTGAATGGGGGATCAGTGGTAGTAAAGTGAATGGGGGATCAGTGGTAGTAAAGTGAATGGGCATCAGTGGTAGTAAAGTGAATGGGGGATCAAAAGTGAATGGGGAGCAGTGGTAGTAAAGTGAATGGGGGATCAGTGGTAGTAAAGTGAATGGGGATCAATGGTAGTAATGTGAATGGGGGATGAGTGGTAGTAAAGTGAATGTAGGATCAGTGGAAGTAAAGTGAATGGGGGATGAGTGGTAGTAAAGTGAATGTAGGATCAGTGGTAGTAAAGTGAATGGGGGATCAGTGGTAGTAAAGTGAATGGGGGATCAGTGGTAGTAAAGTGAATGGGGGATCAGTGGTAGTAAAGTGAATGGGGGATCAGTGGTAGTAAAGTGAATGGGGGATCAATGGTAGTAAATGGGGATCAGTGGTAGTAAAGTGAATGGGGGATCAGTGGTAGTAAAGTGAATGGAGGATCAGTGGTAGTAAAGTGAATGGGGGACGAGTGGTAGTAAAGTGAATGTAGGATCAGTGGTAGTAAAGTGAATGTGGATCAGTCGTAGTAAAGTGAATGGGGGATCAGTGGTCGTAATTTGAATGGTGATCAGTGGTAGTAAAGTGAATGGGGGATAAGTGGTAGTAAAGTGAATGGGGGATCAATGTTAGTGATGGGGGATCAGTGGTAGTACGGTGAATGGGGGATCAGTGGTAGTAAATGGAGATCAGTGGTAGTAAAGTGAATGGGGGATCAGTGGAATTAAAGTGAATGGGGGATCAGTGGTAGTAAAGTGAATGGGGGATCAGTGGAATTAAAGTGAATGGGGGATCAGTGGTAGTAAAGTGAATGTAGGATCAATGGTAGTAAAGTGATAGGGGGATCAGTGGTAGTAAAGTGAATGGGGATCAGTGGTAGTAAAGTGAATGGAGGATCAATGGTAGTAATGTGAATGGGGGATCCGTGGTAGTAAAGTGAATGGGGGATCAGTGGTAGTAAAGTGAATGGGGATCAGTGGTAGTGAATGGGGGATCAGTGGTAGTAAAGTGAATGGGGGATCAGTGGTAGTGAAGTGAATGGGGGATCAGTGGTAGTAAAGTGAATGGGGGATCAGTGGTAGTAAAGTGAATGGGGGATCCGTGGTAGTAAAGTGAATGGGGGATCAGTGGTAGTAAAGTGAATGGGGGATCAGTGGTAGTAAAGTGAATGGGCATCAGTGGTAGTAAAGTGAATGGGGGATCAAAAGTGAATGGGGATCAGTGGTAGTAAAGTGAATGGGGGATCAGTGGTAGTAAAGTGAATGGGGGATCAGTGGTAGTAAAGCGAATGGGGGATCAGTGGTAGTAAAGTGAATGGGGGATCAGTGGTAGTGAATGGAGGATCAGTGGTAGTAAAGTGAATGGAGGATCAGTGGTAGTAAAGTGAATGGGGGATCAGTGGTAGTAAAGTGAATGGGGGATCAGTGGTAGTAAAGTGAATCTAGGATCAGTGGTAGTAAAGTGAATGGGGGATCAGTGGTAGTAAAGTGAATGGGGGATCAATGTTAGTGATGGGGGACCAGTGGTAGTAAAGTGAATGGGGGATCAGTGGTAGTAAAGTGAATGTGGGATCAGTGGTAGTATAGTGAATGGGGGATCAGTGGTAGTAAATGGGGATCAGTGGTAGTAAAGTGAATGGGGATTAGTGGTAGTAAAGTGAATGGGGATCAATGGTAGTAAAGTGAATGTAGGATCAGTGGTAGTAAAGTGAATGTGGATCAGTCGTAGTAAAGTGAATGGGGGATCAGTGGTAGTAAAGTGAATGGGGGATCAGTGGTAGTAATTTGAATGGGGATCAGTGGTCGTAATTTGAATGGGGATCAGTGGTAGTAAAGTGAATGGTGGATCAATGGTAGTAAAGTGAATGGGGGATCAGTGGTAGTAAAGTGAATGGGGGATCAATGTTAGTGATGGGGGATCAGTGGTAGTACGGTGAATGGGGGATCAGTGGTAGTAAATGGGGATCAGTGGTAGTAAAGTGAATGGAGATTAGTGATAGTAAAGTGAATGGAGGATGAGTGGTAGTAAAGTGAATGGGGGATCAGTGGTAGTAAAGTGAATGGGGGATCAGTGGAATTAAAGTGAATGGGGGATCAGTGGTAGTAAAGTGAATGGGGGATCAGTGGAATTAAAGTGAATGGGGGATCAGTGGTAGTAAAGTGAATGTAGGATCAATGGTAGTAAAGTGATAGGGGGATCAGTGGTAGTAAAGTGATAGGGGGATCAGTGGTAGTAAAGTGAATGGGGATCAGTGGTAGTAAAGTGAATGGAGGATCAATGGTAGTAATGTGAATGGGGGATCCGTGGTAGTAAAGTGAATGGGGATCAGTGGTAGTGAATGGGGGATCAGTGGTAGTAAAGTGAATGGGGGATCAGTGGTAGTGAAGTGAATGGGGGATCAGTGGTAGTAAAGTGAATGGGCATCAGTGGTAGTAAAGTGAATGGGGGATCAAAAGTGAATGGGGATCAGTGGTAGTAAAGTGAAAATCGGGGATCAGTGGTAGTAAAGTGAATGGGGGATCAGTTGTAGTAAAGTGAATGGGGATCAATGATAGTAAAGTGAATGGGGGATGAGTGGTAGTAAAGTGAATGTAGGATCAGTGGTTCTAAAGTGAATGGGGGATGAGTGGTAGTAAAGTGAATGTAGGATCGGTGTTAGTAAAGTGAATGGGGGATCAGTGGTAGTAAAGTGAATGGGGGATCAGTGGTAGTGAATGGAGGATCAGTGGTAGTAAAGTGAATGGAGGATCAGTGGTAGTAAAGTGAATGGGGGATCAGTGGTAGTAAAGTGAATGGGGGATCAGTGGTAGTAAAGTGAATGGGGGATCAGTGGTAGTAAAGTGAATGGGGGATCAGTGGTAGTAAAGTGAATGGGGGATCAGTGGTAGTAAAGTGAATGGGCATCAGTGGTAGTAAAGTGAATGGGGGATCAGTGGTAGTGATGGTTGACCAGTGGTAGTAAAGTGAATGGGGGATCAGTGGAATTAAAGTGAATGGGGGATCAGTGGTAGTAAAGTGAATGGGGGATCAGTGGAATTAAAGTGAATGGGGGATCAGTGGTAGTAAAGTGAATGGGGGATCAGTGGAATTAAAGTGAATGGGGGATCAGTGGTAGTAAAGTGAATGTAGGATCAATGGTAGTAAAGTGATAGGGGGATCAGTGGTAGTAAAGTGAATTGGGGATCAGTGGTAGTAAAGTGAATGGGGATCAGTGGTAGTGAAGTGAATGGAGGATCAATGGTAGTAATGTGAATGGGGGATCCGTGGTAGTAAAGTGAATGGGGATCAGTGGTAGTGAATGGGGGATGAGTGGTAGTAAAGTGAATGTAGGATCATTGGTAGTAAAGTGAATGGGGGATCAGTGGTAGTAAAGTGAATGTAGGATCAGTGGTAGTAAAGTGAATGTAGGATCAGTGGTAGTAAAGTGAATGGGGGATCAGTGGTAGTAAAGTGAATGTAGGATCAGTGGTAGTAAAGATTATGTAGGATCAGTAGTAGTAAAGTGAATGGGGGATCAATGTTAGTGATGGGGGACCAGTGGTCGTAATGTGAATGTAGGATCAATGGTTGTAAAGTGAATGGGGGATCCGTGGTAGTAAAGTGAATGGGGATCAGTGTTAGTAAAGTGAATGGGGGATCAGTGGTAGAAAAGTGAATGGGGGATCAGTGGTAGTAAAGTGAATGTAGGATCAGTGGTAGTAAAGATTATGTAGGATCAGTAGTAGTAAAGTGAATGGGGGATCAGTGGTAGTAAAGTGAATGGGGGATCAGTGGAATTAAAGTGAATGGGGGATCAGTGGTAGTAAAGTGAATGGGGGATCAGTGGTAGTAAAGTGAATGGGGATTAGTGATAGTAAAGTGAATGGAGGATCCGTGGTAGTAAAGTGAATGGGGCATCAATGTTAGTGATGGGGGACCAGTGGTCGTAATGTTAATGGGGGATCAGTGGTAGTAAAGTAAATGGGGGATCAATGGTAGTAAAGTAAATGGGGGATCAGTGGTAGTAAAGTGAATGGTTGATCAGTGGTAGTAAAGTGAATGGGGGATCAGTGGTAGTAAAGTAAATGGGGGATCAATGGTAGTAAAGTGAATGGGGGATCAATGGTAGTAAAGTGAATGGGGGATCAGTGGTAGTAAATGGGGATCAGTGGTAGTAAAGTGAATGGGGGATCAGTGGTAGTAAAGTGAATAGGGGATCAATGGTAGTAAAGTGAATGGGGGATCCGTGGTAGTAAAGTGAATGGGGGATCAGTGGTAGTAAAGTGAATGGGGAATCAGGGGTAGTACAGTGAAGGGAGGATCAGTGGTAGAAAAGTGAATGGGGGATCAGTGGTAGTAAAGTGAATGGGGGATCAGTGGTAGTAAAGTGAATGGGGGGATCAGTGGTAGTAAAGTGAATAGAGGATCAGTGGTAGTTAAGTGAATGGGAGATCAGTGGTAGTAAAGTGAATGGGGGATCAACGGTAGTAAAGTGAATGGGGGATGAGTGGTAGTAAAGTGAATGTAGGATCAGTGGAAGTAAAGTGAATGGGGGTTGAGTGGTAGTAAAGTGAATGTAGGATCAGTGGTAGTAAAGTGAATGGGGATCAGTGGTAGTAAAGTGAATGGAGGATCAATGGTAGTAATGTGAATGGGGGATCCGTGGTAGTAAAGTGAATGGGGATCAGTGGTAGTGAATGGGGATGAGTGGTAGTAAAGTGAATGTAGGATCATTGGTAGTAAAGTGAATGGGGGATCAGTGGTAGTAAAGTGAATGTAGGATCAGTGGTAGTAAAGTGAATGTAGGATCAGTGGTAGTAAAGTGAATGGGGGATCAGTGGTAGTAAAGTGAATGTAGGATCAGTGGTAGTAAAGATTATGTAGGATCAGTAGTAGTAAAGTGAATGGGGGATCAATGTTAGTGATGGGGACCAGTGGTCGTAATGTGAATGTAGGATCAATGGTAGTAAAGTGAATGGGGGATCCGTGGTAGTAAAGTGAATGGGGATCAGTGGTAGTAAAGTGAATGGGGGATCAGTGGTAGAAAAGTGAATGGGGGATCAGTGGTAGTAAAGTGAATGGGGGATCAGTGGAATTAAAGTGAATGGGGGATCAGTGGTAGTAAAGTGAATGTAGGATCAATGGTAGTAAAGTGATAGGGGGATCAGTGGAATTAAAGTGAATGGGGGATCAGTGGTAGTAAAGTGAATGGGGGATCAGTGGAATTAAAGTGAATGGGGGATCAGTGGTAGTAAAGTGAATGGGGGATCAGTGGAATTAAAGTGAATGGGGGATCAGTGGTAGTAAAGTGAATGTAGGATCAATGGTAGTAAAGTGAAAGGGGGATCAGTGGTAGTAAAGTGAATGGGGATTAGTGATAGTAAAGTGAATGGAGGATCCGTGGTAGTAAAGTGAATGGGGGATCAATGTTAGTGATGGGGGACCAGTGGTCGTAATGTTAATGGGGGATCAGTGGTAGTAAAGTAAATGGGGGATCAATGGTAGTAAAGTAAATGGGGGATCAGTGGTAGTAAAGTGAATGGGGGATCAGTGGTAGTAAAGTGAATGGGGGATCAGTGGTAGTAAAGTAAATGGGGGATCAATGGTAGTAAAGTGAATCGGGGATCAATGGTAGTAAAGTGAATGGGGGATCAGTGGTAGTAAATGGGGATCAGTGGTAGTAAAGTGAATGGGGGATCAGTGGTAGTAAAGTGAATAGGGGATCAATGGTAGTAAAGTGAATGGGGGATCCGTGGTAGTAAAGTGAATGGGGGATCAGTGGTAGTAAAGTGAATGGGGGATCAGGGGTAGTACAGTGAATGGAGGATCAGTGGTAGAAAAGTGAATGGGGGATCAGTGGTAGTAAAGTGAATGGGGGATCAGTGGTAGTAAAGTGAATGGGGGGATCAGTGGTAGTAAAGTGAATAGAGGATCAGTGGTAGTTAAGTGAATGGGAGATCAGTGGTAGTAAAGTGAATGGGGGATCAATGGTAGTAAAGTGAATGGGGGATGAGTGGTAGTAAAGTGAATGTAGGATCAGTGGAAGTAAAGTGAATGGGGGTTGAGTGGTAGTAAAGTGAATGTAGGATCAGTGGTAGTAAAGTGAATGGGGATCAGTGGTAGTAAAGTGAATGTAGGATCAATGGTAGTAAAGTGATAGGGGGATCAGTGGAATTAAAGTGAATGGGGATCAGTGGTAGTAAAGTGAATGGGGGATCAGTGGAATTAAAGTGAATGTAGGATCAGTGGTAGTAAAGTGAATGGGGGATCAGTGGTAGTAAAGTGAATGTAGGATCAGTGGTAGTAAAGATTATGTAGGATCAGTAGTAGTAAAGTGAATGGGGGATCAATGTTAGTGATGGGGGACCAGTGGTCGTAATGTGAATGTAGGATCAATGGTTGTAAAGTGAATGGGGGATCCGTGGTAGTAAAGTGAATGGGGATCAGTGGTAGTAAAGTGAATGGGGGATCAGTGGTAGAAAAGTGAATGGGGGATCAGTGGTAGTAAAGTGAATGTAGGATCAGTGGTAGTAAAGATTATGTAGGATCAGTAGTAGTAAAGTGAATGGGGGATCAGTGGTAGTAAAGTGAATGGGGGATCAGTGGAATTAAAGTGAATGGGGGATCAGTGGTAGTAAAGTGAATGGGGGATCAGTGGTAGTAAAGTGAATGGGGATTAGTGATAGTAAAGTGAATGGAGGATCCGTGGTAGTAAAGTGAATGGGGCATCAATGTTAGTGATGGGGGACCAGTGGTCGTAATGTTAATGGGGGATCAGTGGTAGTAAAGTAAATGGGGGATCAATGGTAGTAAAGTAAATGGGGGATCAGTGGTAGTAAAGTGAATGGGGGATCAGTGGTAGTAAAGTGAATGGGGGATCAGTGGTAGTAAAGTAAATGGGGGATCAATGGTAGTAAAGTGAATGGGGGATCAATGGTAGTAAAGTGAATGGGGGATCAGTGGTAGTAAATGGGGATCAGTGGTAGTAAAGTGAATGGGGGATCAGTGGTAGTAAAGTGAATAGGGGATCAATGGTAGTAAAGTGAATGGGGGATCCGTGGTAGTAAAGTGAATGGGGGATCAGTGGTAGTAAAGTGAATGGGGAATCAGGGGTAGTACAGTGAAGGGAGGATCAGTGGTAGAAAAGTGAATGGGGGATCAGTGGTAGTAAAGTGAATGGGGGATCAGTGGTAGTAAAGTGAATGGGGGGATCAGTGGTAGTAAAGTGAATAGAGGATCAGTGGTAGTTAAGTGAATGGGAGATCAGTGGTAGTAAAGTGAATGGGGGATCAACGGTAGTAAAGTGAATGGGGGATGAGTGGTAGTAAAGTGAATGTAGGATCAGTGGAAGTAAAGTGAATGGGGGTTGAGTGGTAGTAAAGTGAATGTAGGATCAGTGGTAGTAAAGTGAATGGGGATCAGTGGTAGTAAAGTGAATGGAGGATCAATGGTAGTAATGTGAATGGGGGATCCGTGGTAGTAAATTGAATGGGGATCAGTGGTAGTGAATGGGGATGAGTGGTAGTAAAGTGAATGTAGGATCATTGGTAGTAAAGTGAATGGGGGATCAGTGGTAGTAAAGTGAATGTAGGATCAGTGGTAGTAAAGTGAATGTAGGATCAGTGGTAGTAAAGTGAATGGGGGATCAGTGGTAGTAAAGTGAATGTAGGATCAGTGGTAGTAAAGATTATGTAGGATCAGTAGTAGTAAAGTGAATGGGGGATCAATGTTAGTGATGGGGACCAGTGGTCGTAATGTGAATGTAGGATCAATGGTAGTAAAGTGAATGGGGGATCCGTGGTAGTAAAGTGAATGGGGATCAGTGGTAGTAAAGTGAATGGGGGATCAGTGGTAGAAAAGTGAATGGGGGATCAGTGGTAGTAAAGTGAATGGGGGATCAGTGGAATTAAAGTGAATGGGGGATCAGTGGTAGTAAAGTGAATGTAGGATCAATGGTAGTAAAGTGATAGGGGGATCAGTGGAATTAAAGTGAATGGGGGATCAGTGGTAGTAAAGTGAATGGGGGATCAGTGGAATTAAAGTGAATGGGGGATCAGTGGTAGTAAAGTGAATGGGGGATCAGTGGAATTAAAGTGAATGGGGGATCAGTGGTAGTAAAGTGAATGTAGGATCAATGGTAGTAAAGTGAAAGGGGGATCAGTGGTAGTAAAGTGAATGGGGATTAGTGATAGCAAAGTGAATGGAGGATCCGTGGTAGTAAAGTGAATGGGGGATCAATGTTAGTGATGGGGGACCAGTGGTCGTAATGTTAATGGGGGATCAGTGGTAGTAAAGTAAATGGGGGATCAATGGTAGTAAAGTAAATGGGGGATCAGTGGTAGTAAAGTGAATGGGGGATCAGTGGTAGTAAAGTGAATGGGGGATCAGTGGTAGTAAAGTAAATGGGGGATCAATGGTAGTAAAGTGAATCGGGGATCAATGGTAGTAAAGTGAATGGGGGATCAGTGGTAGTAAATGGGGATCAGTGGTAGTAAAGTGAATGGGGGATCAGTGGTAGTAAAGTGAATAGGGGATCAATGGTAGTAAAGTGAATGGGGGATCCGTGGTAGTAAAGTGAATGGGGGATCAGTGGTAGTAAAGTGAATGGGGGATCAGGGGTAGTACAGTGAATGGAGGATCAGTGGTAGAAAAGTGAATGGGGGATCAGTGGTAGTAAAGTGAATGGGGGATCAGTGGTAGTAAAGTGAATGGGGGGATCAGTGGTAGTAAAGTGAATAGAGGATCAGTGGTAGTTAAGTGAATGGGAGATCAGTGGTAGTAAAGTGAATGGGGGATCAATGGTAGTAAAGTGAATGGGGGATGAGTGGTAGTAAAGTGAATGTAGGATCAGTGGAAGTAAAGTGAATGGGGGTTGAGTGGTAGTAAAGTGAATGTAGGATCAGTGGTAGTAAAGTGAATGGGGATCAGTGGTAGTAAAGTGAATGTAGGATCAATGGTAGTAAAGTGATAGGGGGATCAGTGGAATTAAAGTGAATGGGGATCAGTGGTAGTAAAGTGAATGGGGGATCAGTGGAATTAAAGTGAATGGGGGATCAGTGGTAGTAAAGTGAATGGGGGATCAGTGGAATTAAAGTGAATGGGGGATCAGTGGTAGTAAAGTGAATGTAGGATCAATGGTAGTAAAGTGATAGGGGGATCAGTGGTAGTAAAGTGAATTGGGGATCAGTGGTAGTAAAGTGAATGGGGATCAGTGGTAGTAAAGTGAATGGAGGATCAATGGTAGTAATGTGAATGGGGGATCCGTGGTAGTAAAGTGAATGGGGATCAGTGGTAGTGAATGGGGGATGAGTGGTAGTAAAGTGAATGTAGGATCATTGGTAGTAAAGTGAATGGGGGATCAGTGGTAGTAAAGTGAATGTAGGATCAGTGGTAGTAAAGTGAATGTAGGATCAGTGGTAGTAAAGTGAATGGGGGATCAGTGGTAGTAAAGTGAATGTAGGATCAGTGGTAGTAAAGATTATGTAGGATCAGTAGTAGTAAAGTGAATGGGGGATCAATGTTAGTGATGGGGGACCAGTGGTCGTAATGTGAATGTAGGATCAATGGTAGTAAAGTGAATGGGGGATCAGTGGTAGTAAAGTGAATGGGGATCAGTGGTAGTAAAGTGAATGGGGGATCAGTGGTAGAAAAGTGAATGGGGGATCAGTGGTAGTAAAGTGAATGTAGGATCAGTGGTAGTAAAGATTATGTAGGATCAGTAGTAGTAAAGTGAATGGGGGATCAGTGGTAGTAAAGTGAATGGGGGATCAGTGGTAGTAAAGTGAATGGGGGATCAGTGGTAGTAAAGTGAATGGGGGATCAGTGGTAGTAAAGTGAATGGGGATTAGTGATAGTAAAGTGAATGGAGGATCCGTGGTAGTAAAGTGAATGGGGGATCAATGTTAGTGATGGGGGACCAGTGGTCGTAATGTTAATGGGGGATCAGTGGTAGTAAAGTAAATGGGGGATCAATGGTAGTAAAGTAAATGGGGGATCAGTGGTAGTAAAGTGAATGGGGGATCAGTGGTAGTAAAGTGAATGGGGGATCAGTGGTAGTAAAATAAATGGGGGATCAATGGTAGTAAAGTGAATGGGGGATCAATGGTAGTAAAGTGAATGGGGGATCAGTGGTAGTAAATGGGGATCAGTGGTAGTAAAGTGAATGGGGGATCAGTGGTAGTAAAGTGAATAGGGGATCAATGGTAGTAAAGTGAATGGGGGATCCGTGGTAGTAAAGTGAATGGGGGATCAGTGGTAGTAAAGTGAATGGGGGATCAGGGGTAGTACAGTGAAGGGAGGATCAGTGGTAGAAAAGTGAATGGGGGATCAGTGGTAGTAAAGTGAATGGGGGATCAGTGGTAGTAAAGTGAATGGGGGGATCAGTGGTAGTAAAGTGAATAGAGGATCAGTGGTAGTTAAGTGAATGGGAGATCAGTGGTAGTAAAGTGAATGGGGGATCAATGGTAGTAAAGTGAATGGGGGATGAGTGGTAGTAAAGTGAATGTAGGATCAGTGGAAGTAAAGTGAATGGGGGTTGAGTGGTAGTAAAGTGAATGTAGGATCAGTGGTAGTAAAGTGAATGGGGATCAGTGGTAGTAAAGTGAATGGAGGATCAATGGTAGTAATGTGAATGGGGGATCCGTGGTAGTAAAGTGAATGGGGATCAGTGGTAGTGAATGGGGGATGAGTGGTAGTAAAGTGAATGTAGGATCATTGGTAGTAAAGTGAATGGGGGATCAGTGGTAGTAAAGTGAATGTAGGATCAGTGGTAGTAAAGTGAATGTAGGATCAGTGGTAGTAAAGTGAATGGGGGATCAGTGGTAGTAAAGTGAATGTAGGATCAGTGGTAGTAAAGATTATGTAGGATCAGTAGTAGTAAAGTGAATGGGGGATCAATGTTAGTGATGGGGACCAGTGGTCGTAATGTGAATGTAGGATCAATGGTAGTAAAGTGAATGGGGGATCCGTGGTAGTAAAGTGAATGGGGATCAGTGGTAGTAAAGTGAATGGGGGATCAGTGGTAGAAAAGTGAATGGGGGATCAGTGGTAGTAAAGTGAATGGGGGATCAGTGGAATTAAAGTGAATGGGGGATCAGTGGTAGTAAAGTGAATGTAGGATCAATGGTAGTAAAGTGATAGGGGGATCAGTGGAATTAAAGTGAATGGGGGATCAGTGGTAGTAAAGTGAATGGGGGATCTGTGGAATTAAAGTGAATGGGGGATCAGTGGTAGTAAAGTGAATGGGGGATCAGTGGAATTAAAGTGAATGGGGGATCAGTGGTAGTAAAATGAATGTAGGAACAATGGTAGTAAAGTGATAGGGGGATCAGTGGTAGTAAAGTGAATTGGGGATCAGTGGTAGTAAAGTGAATGGGGATCAGTGGTAGTAAAGTGAATGGAGGATCAATGGTAGTAATGTGAATGGGGGATCCGTGGTAGTAAAGTGAATGGGGATCAGTGGTAGTGAATGGGGGATGAGTGGTAGTAAAGTGAATGTAGGATCATTGGTAGTAAAGTGAATGGGGGATCAGTGGTAGTAAAGTGAATGTAGGATCAGTGGTAGTAAAGTGAATGTAGGATCAGTGGTAGTAAAGTGAATGGGGGATCAGTGGTAGTAAAGTGAATGTAGGATCAGTGGTAGTAAAGATTATGTAGGATCAGTAGTAGTAAAGTGAATGGGGGATCAATGTTAGTGATGGGGGACCAGTGGTCGTAATGTGAATGTAGGATCAATGGTAGTAAAGTGAATGGGGGATCCGTGGTAGTAAAGTGAATAGGGATCAGTGGTAGTAAAGTGAATGGGGGGTCAGTGGTAGTAAAGTGAATGGGGGATCAGTGGTAGTAAAGTGAATGGGGATTAGTGATAGTAAAGTGAATGGAGGATCCGTGGTAGTAAAGTGAATGGGGGATCAATGTTAGTGATGGGGGACCAGTGGTCGTAATGTTAATGGGGGATCAGTGGTAGTAAAGTAAATGGGGGATCAATGGTAGTAAAGTAAATGGGGGATCAGTGGTAGTAAAGTGAATGGGGGATCAGTGGTAGTAAAGTGAATGGGGGATCAGTGGTAGTAAAGTGAATGGGGGATCAATGTTAGTGATGGGGGACCAGTGGTAGTACGGTGAATGGGGGATCAGTGGTAGTGAAGTGAATGGGGGATGAGCGGTAGTAAAGTGAATGTAGGATCAGTGGAAGTAAAGTGAATGGGGGTTGAGTGGTAGTAAAGTGAATGTAGGATCAGTGGTAGTAAAGTGAATGGGGGATCAGTGGTAGTAAAGTGAATGGGGGATCAGTGGTAGTAAAGTGAATGGGGGATCAGTGGTAGTAAAGTGAATGGGGGATGAGTGGTAGTAAAGTGATTGTAGGATCAGTGGTAGTAAAGTGAATGTAGGATCAGTGGTAGTAAAGTGAATGGTGGATCAGTGGTAGTAAAGTGAATGGGGGATCAATGGTAGTAAAGTGAATGGGGGATCAGTGGTAGTAAAGTGAATGGGGGATCAGTGGTAGTAAAGTGAATGGGGGATGAGTGGTAGTAAAGTGATTGTAGGATCAGTGGTAGTAAAGTGAATGTAGGATCAGTGGTAGTAAAGTGAATGGTGGATCAGTGGTAGTAAAGTGAATGGGGGATCAGTGGTAGTAAAGTGAATGGGGGATCAGTGGTAGTAAAGTGAATGGGGGATCAGTGGTAGTAAAGTGAATGGGGATCAATGGTAGTAAAGTGAATGGGGGATGAGTGGTAGTAAAGTGAATGTAGGATCAGTGGTAGTAAAGTGAATGGGGGATGAGTGGTAGTAAAGTGAATGGGGGATCAATGGTAGTAAAGTGAATGGGGGATCAGTGTTAGTAAAGTGAATGGGGGATCAGTGGTAGTAAAGTGAATGGGGGATCAGTGGTAGTAAAGTGAATGTAGGATCAGTGGTAGTAAAGATTATGTAGGATCAGTAGTAGTAAAGTGAATGGGGGATCAATGTTAGTGATGGGGGACCAGTGGTCGAAATGTGAATGTAGGATCAATGGTAGTAAAGTGAATGGGGGATCCGTGGTAGTAAAGTGAATGGGGATCAGTGGTAGTAAAGTGAATGGGGGATCAGTGGTAGAAAAGTGAATGGGGGATCAGTGGTAGTAAAGTGAATGTAGGATCAGTGGTAGTAAAGATTATGTAGGATCAGTAGTAGTAAAGTGAATGGGGGATCAGTGGTAGTAAAGTGAATGGGGGATCAGTGGTAGTAAAGTGAATGGGGGGTCAGTGGTAGTAAAGTGAATGGGGGATCAGTGGTAGTAAAGTGAATGGGGATTAGTGACAGTAAAGTGAATGGAGGATCCGTGGTAGTAAAGTGAATGGGGGATCAATGTTAGTGATGGGGGACCAGTGGTCGTAATGTTAATGGGGGATCAGTGGTAGTAAAGTAAATGGGGGATCAATGGTAGTAAAGTAAATGGGGGATCAGTGGTAGTAAAGTGAATGGGGGATCAGTGGTAGTAAAGTGAATGGGGGATCAGTGGTAGTAAAGTAAATGGGGGATCAATGGTAGTAAAGTGAATGGGGGATCAATGGTAGTAAAGTGAATGGGGGATCAGTGGTAGTAAATGGGGATCAGTGGTAGTAAAGTGAATGGGGGATCAGTGGTAGTAAAGTGAATGGGGGATCAATGGTAGTAAAGTGAATGGGGGATCAGTGGTAGTAAAGTGAATGGGGGATCAGTGGTAGTAAAGTGAATGGGGGATGAGTGGTAGTAAAGTGATTGTAGTATCAGTGGTAGTAAAGTGAATGTAGGATCAGTGGTAGTAAAGTGAATGGTGGATCAGTGGTAGTAAAGTGAATGGGGGATCAGTGGTAGTAAAGTGAATGGGGGATCAGTGGTAGTAAAGTGAATGGGGGATCAGTGGTAGTAAAGTGAATGGGGATCAATGGTAGTAAAGTGAATGGGGGATGAGTGGTAGTAAAGTGAATGTAGGATCAGTGGTAGTAAAGTGAATGGGGGATGAGTGGTAGTAAAGTGAATGGGGGATCAATGGTAGTAAAGTGAATGGGGGATCAGTGTTAGTAAAGTGAATGGGGGATCAGTGGTAGTAAAGTGAATGGGGGATCAGTGGTAGTAAAGTGAATGTAGGATCAGTGGTAGTAAAGATTATGTAGGATCAGTAGTAGTAAAGTGAATGGGGGATCAATGTTAGTGATGGGGGACCAGTGGTCGAAATGTGAATGTAGGATCAATGGTAGTAAAGTGAATGGGGGATCCGTGGTAGTAAAGTGAATGGGGATCAGTGGTAGTAAAGTGAATGGGGGATCAGTGGTAGAAAAGTGAATGGGGGATCAGTGGTAGTAAAGTGAATGGGGGGTCAGTGGTAGTAAAGTGAATGGGGGATCAGTGGTAGTAAAGTGAATGGGGATTAGTGACAGTAAAGTGAATGGAGGATCCGTGGTAGTAAAGTGAATGGGGGATCAGTGGAATTAAAGTGAATGTAGGATCAGTGGTAGTAAAGTGAATGGGGGATCAGTGGTAGTAAAGTGAATGTAGGATCAGTGGTAGTAAAGATTATGTAGGATCAGTAGTAGTAAAGTGAATGGGGGATCAGTGGTAGTAAAGTGAATGGGGGATCAGTGGTAGTAAAGTGAATGGGGGGTCAGTGGTAGTAAAGTGAATGGGGGATCAGTGGTAGTAAAGTGAATGGGGATTAGTGACAGTAAAGTGAATGGAGGATCCGTGGTAGTAAAGTGAATGGGGGATCAATGTTAGTGATGGGGGACCAGTGGTCGTAATGTTAATGGGGGATCAGTGGTAGTAAAGTAAATGGGGGATCAATGGTAGTAAAGTAAATGGGGGATCAGTGGTAGTAAAGTGAATGGGGGATCAGTGGTAGTAAAGTGAATGGGGGATCAGTGGTAGTAAAGTAAATGGGGGATCAATGGTAGTAAAGTGAATGGGGGATCAATGGTAGTAAAGTGAATGGGGGATCAGTGGTAGTAAATGGGGATCAGTGGTAGTAAAGTGAATGGGGGATCAGTGGTAGTAAAGTGAATAGGGGATCAATGGTAGTAAAGTGAATGGGGGATCCGTGGTAGTAAAGTGAATGGGGGATCAGTGGTAGTAAAGTGAATGGGGGATCAGGGGTAGTACAGTGAAGGGAGGATCAGTGGTAGAAAAGTGAATGGGGGATCAGTGGTAGTAAAGTGAATGGGGGATCAGTGGTAGTAAAGTGAATGGGGGGATCGGTGGTAGTAAAGTGAATAGAGGATCAGTGGTAGTTAAGTGAATGGGAGATCAGTGGTAGTAAAGTGAATGGGGGATCAACGGTAGTAAAGTGAATGGGGGATGAGTGGTAGTAAAGTGAATGTAGGATCAGTGGAAGTAAAGTGAATGGGGGTTGAGTGGTAGTAAAGTGAATGTAGGATCAGTGGTAGTAAAGTGAATGGGGATCAGTGGTAGTAAAGTGAATGGAGGATCAATGGTAGTAATGTGAATGAGGGATCCGTGGTAGTAAAGTGAATGGGGATCAGTGGTAGTGAATGGGGATGAGTGGTAGTAAAGTGAATGTAGGATCATTGGTAGTAAAGTGAATGGGGGATCAGTGATAGTAAAGTGAATGTAGGATCAGTGGTAGTAAAGTGAATGTAGGATCAGTGGTAGTAAAGTGAATGGGGGATCAGTGGTAGTAAAGTGAATGTAGGATCAGTGGTAGTAAAGATTATGTAGGATCAGTAGTAGTAAAGTGAATGGGGGATCAATGTTAGTGATGGGGACCAGTGGTCGTAATGTGAATGTAGGATCAATGGTAGTAAAGTGAATGGGGGATCCGTGGTAGTAAAGTGAATGGGGATCAGTGGTAGTAAAGTAAATGGGGGATCAGTGGTAGAAAAGTGAATGGGGGATCAGTGGTAGTAAAGTGAATGGGGGATCAGTGGAATTAAAGTGAATGGGGGATCAGTGGTAGTAAAGTGAATGTAGGATCAATGGTAGTAAAGTGATAGGGGGATCAGTGGAATTAAAGTGAATGGGGGATCAGTGGTAGTAAAGTGAATGGGGGATCAGTGGAATTAAAGTGAATGGGGGATCAGTGGTAGTAAAGTGAATGGGGGATCAGTGGAATTAAAGTGAATGGGGGATCAGTGGTAGTAAAGTGAATGTAGGATCAATGGTAGTAAAGTGATAGGGGGATCAGTGGTAGTAAAGTGAATTGGGGATCAGTGGTAGTAAAGTGAATGGGGATCAGTGGTAGTAAAGTGAATGGAGGATCAATGGTAGTAATGTGAATGGGGGATCCGTGGTAGTAAAGTGAATGGGGATCAGTGGTAGTGAATGGGGGATGAGTGGTAGTAAAGTGAATGTAGGATCATTGGTAGTAAAGTGAATGTAGGATCAGTGGTAGTAAAGATTATGTAGGATCAGTAGTAGTAAAGTGAATGGGGGATCAATGTTAGTGATGGGGGACCAGTGGTCGTAATGTGAATGTAGGATCAATGGTAGTAAAGTGAATGGGGGATCCGTGGTAGTAAAGTGAATGGGGATCAGTGGTAGTAAAGTGAATGGGGGGTCAGTGGTAGTAAAGTGAATGGGGGATCAGTGGTAGTAAAGTGAATGGGGATTAGTGATAGTAAAGTGAATGGAGGATCCGTGGTAGTAAAGTGAATGGGGGATCAATGTTAGTGATGGGGGACCAGTGGTCGTAATGTTAATGGGGGATCAGTGGTAGTAAAGTAAATGGGGGATCAATGGTAGTAAAGTAAATGGGGGATCAGTGGTAGTAAAGTGAATGGGGGATCAGTGGTATTAAAGTGAATGGGGATCAGTGGTAGTAAAGTAAATGGGGGATCAATGGTAGTAAAGTGAATCGGGGATCAATGGTAGTAAAGTGAATGGGGGATCAGTGGTAGTAAATGGGGATCAATGGTAGTAAAGTGAATGGGGGATCAGTGGTAGTGAATGGGGACCAGTGGTAGTAAAGTGAATGGGGATCAGTGGTAGTAAAGTAAATGGGGGATCAATGGTAGTAAAGTAAATGGGGGATCAGTGGTAGTAAAGTGAATGGGGGATCAGTGGTATTAAAGTGAATGGGGATCAGTGGTAGTAAAGTAAATGGGGGATCAATGGTAGTAAAGTGAATCGGGGATCAATGGTAGTAAAGTGAATGGGGGATCAGTGGTAGTAAATGGGGATCAATGGTAGTAAAGTGAATGGGGGATCAGTGGTAGTGAATGGGGATCAGTGGTAGTAAACTGAATGGGGATCAGTGGTTGTAAAGTGAATGGGGGATCAGTGGTAGTAAAGTGAATGGGGGGGATCAGTGGTAGTAAAGTGAATAGAGGATCAGTGGTAGTTAAGTGAATGGGAGATCAGTGGTAGTAAAGTGAATGGGGGATCAATGGTAGTAAAGTGAATGGGGGATGAGTGGTAGTAAAGTGAATGTAGGATCAGTGGAAGTAAAGTGAATGGGGGTTGAGTGGTAGTAAAGTGAATGTAGGATCAGTGGTAGTAAAGTGAATGGGGATCAGTGGTAGTAAAGTGAATGTAGGATCAGTGGTAGTAAAGTGAATGTAGGATCAGTGGTAGTAAAGTGAATGGGGGATCAGTGGTAGTAAAGTGAATGTAGGATCAGTGGTAGTAAAGATTATGTAGGATCAGTAGTATTAAAGTGAATGGGGGATCAATGTTAGTGATGGGGGACCAGTGGTCGTAATGTGAATGTAGGATCAATGGTAGTAAAGTGAATGGGGGATCCGTGGTAGTAAAGTGAATGGGGATCAGTGTTAGTAAAGTGAATGGGGGATCAGTGGTAGAAAAGTGAATGGGGGATCAGTGGTAGTAAAGTGAATGGGGGATCAGTGGAATTAAAGTGAATGGGGGATCAGTGGTAGTAAAGTGAATGTAGGATCAATGGTAGTAAAGTGATAGGGGGATCAGTGGAATTAAAGTGAATGGGGGATCAGTGGTAGTAAAGTGAATGGGGGATCAGTGGAATTAAAGTGAATGGGGGATCAGTGGTTGTAAAGTGAATGGGGGATCAGTGGAATTAAAGTGAATGGGGGATCAGTGGTAGTAAAGTGAATGTAGGATCAATGGTAGTAAAGTGATAGGGGGATCAGTGGTAGTAAAGTGAATTGGGGATCAGTGGTAGTAAAGTGAATGGGGATCAGTGGTAGTAAAGTGAATGTAGGATCAGTGGTAGTAAAGTGAATGGGGGATCAGTGGTAGTAAAGTGAATGTAGGATCAGTGGTAGTAAAGATTATGTAGGATCAGTAGTAGTAAAGTGAATGGGGGATCAATGTTAGTGATGGGGGACCAGTGGTCGTAAAGTGAATGTAGGATCAGTGGTAGTAAAGATTATGTAGGATCAGTAGTAGTAAAGTGAATGGGGGATCAGTGGTAGTAAAGTGAATGGGGGATCAGTGGTAGTAAAGTGAATGGGGGGTCAGTGGTAGTAAAGTGAATGGGGGATCAGTGGTAGTAAAGTGAATGGGGATTAGTGGTAGTAAAGTGAATGGGGGATCAGTGGTAGTAAAGTGAATGGGGGATGAGTGGTAGTAAAGTGAATGGGGGATCAATGGTAGTAAAGTGAATGGGGGATCAGTGGTAGTAAATGGGGATCAGTGGTAGTAAAGTGAATGGGGGATCAGTGGTAGTAAAGTGAATAGGGGATCAATGGTAGTAAAGTGAATGGGGGATCCGTGGTAGTAAAGTGAATGGGGGATCAGTGGTAGTAAAGTGAATGGGGGATCAGGGGTAGTACAGTGAATGGAGGATCAGTGGTAGAAAAGTGAATGGGGGATCAGTGGTAGTAAAGTGAATGGGGGATCAGTGGTAGTAAAGTGAATGGGGGGATCAGTGGTAGTAAAGTGAATAGAGGATCAGTGGTAGTTAAGTGAATGGGAGATCAGTGGTAGTAAAGTGAATGGGGGATCAATGGTAGTAAAATGAATGGGGGATGAGTGGTAGTAAAGTGAATGTAGGATCAGTGGAAGTAAAGTGAATGGGGGTTGAGTGGTAGTAAAGTGAATGTAGGATCAATGGTAGTAAAGTGAATGGGGATCAGTGGTAGTAAAGTGAATGTAGGATCAGTGGTAGTAAAGTGAATGGGGGATCAGTGGTAGTAAAGTGAATGTAGGATCAGTGGTAGTAAAGATTATGTAGGATCAGTAGTAGTAAAGTGAATGGGGGATCAATGTTAGTGATGGGGGACCAGTGGTCGTAATGTGAATGTAGGATCAATGGTAGTAAAGTGAATGGGGGATCCGTGGTAGTAAAGTGAATGGGGATCAGTGGTAGTAAAGTGAATGGGGGATCAGTGGTAGAAAAGTGAATGGGGGATCAGTGGTAGTAAAGTGAATGGGGGATCAGTGGAATTAAAGTGAATGGGGGATCAGTGGTAGTAAAGTGAATGTAGGATCAATGGTAGTAAAGTGATAGGGGGATCAGTGGAATTAAAGTGAATGGGGGATCAGTGGTAGTAAAGTGAATGGGGGTTCAGTGGAATTAAAGTGAATGGGGGATCAGTGGTAGTAAAGTGAATGGGGGATCAGTGGAATTAAAGTGAATGGGGGATCAGTGGTAGTAAAGTGAATGTAGGATCAATGGTAGTAAAGTGATAGGGGGATCAGTGGTAGTAAAGTGAATTGGGGATCAGTGGTAGTAAAGTGAATGGGGATCAGTGGTAGTAAAGTGAATGTAGGATCAGTGGTAGTAAAGTGAATGGGGGATCAGTGGTAGTAAAGTGAATGTAGGATCAGTGGTAGTAAAGATTATGTAGGATCAGTAGTAGTAAAGTGAATGGGGGATCAATGTTAGTGATGGGGGACCAGTGGTCGTAAAGTGAATGTAGGATCAGTGGTAGTAAAGATTATGTAGGATCAGTAGTAGTAAAGTGAATGGGGGATCAGTGGTAGTAAAGTGAATGGGGGATCAGTGGTAGTAAAGTGAATGGGGGGTCAGTGGTAGTAAAGTGAATGGGGGATCAGTGGTAGTAAAGTGAATGGGGATTAGTGATCGTAAAGTGAATAGAGGATCCGTGGTAGTAAAGTGAATGGGGGATCAATGTTAGTGATGGGGGACCAGTGGTCGTAATGTTAAGGGGGGATCAGTGGTAGTAAAGTAAATGGGGATCAATGGTAGTAAAGTAAATGGGGGATCAGTGGTAGTAAAGTGAATGGGGGATCAGTGGTAGTAAAGTGAATGGGGGATCAGTGGTAGTAAAGTAAATGGGGGATCAATGGTAGTAAAGTGAATGGGGGATCAATGGTAGTAAAGTGAATGGGGGATCAGTGGTAGTAAATGGGGATCAGTGGTAGTAAAGTGAATGGGGGATCAGTGGTAGTAAAGTGAATGGGGGATCAATGTTAGTGATGGGGGACCAGTGGTCGTAATGTGAATGGGGGATCAGTGGTAGTAAAGTGAATGGGGATCAGTGGTAGTAAAGTGAATGGAGGATCAGTGGTAGTAAAGTGAATGGGGGATCAGTGGTAGTAAAGTGAATGGAGATCAGTGGTAGTAAAGTGAATGGAGGATCAGTGGTAGTAAAGTGAATGGGGGATCAGTGGTAGTAAAGTGAATGGGGGATCAGTGGTAGTAAAGTGAATGTAGGATCAGTGGTAGTGAAGTGAATGGGGGATGAGTGGTAGTAAAGTGAATGTAGGATCAGTGGTAGTAAAGTGAATGGGGGATCAGTGGTAGTAAAGTGAATGGGGGATCAGGGTTAGTAAAGTGAATGGGGGATCAGTGGTAGTAAAGTGAATGGGGGATCAGTGGTAGTAAAGTGAATGGGGGATCAGTGGTAGTAAAGTGAATGGGGGATCAGTGGTAGTAAAGTGAATGGAGGATCAGTGGTAGTAAAGTGAATTGGGGATCAGTGGTAGTAAAGATTATGTAGGATCAGTAGTAGTAAAGTGAATGGGGGATCAGTGGTAGTAAAGTGAATGGGGGATCAGTGGTAGTAAAGTGAATGGGGATCAGTGGTAGTAAAGTGAATGGGCATCAGTGGTAGTAAAGTGAATTGAGTGGTAACTCGTTCGTTGGGAAGGGAAGTTTAGTTGTTTGTTTCTGTTTGTGTGTGTGCCTGCATTTGTGTGCGTGTGTGTGAGTGTCTGTGGGTTTTGTGTGTGTGTGTGGTGTGTAAGGGACGCACCTGTCTGATCCTATGATTACAAGGGTGCTATTGAAATAAAGGTGACTGAGAACACAATGGGAAATGCATTTCTCTCTCTCTCTCTCTCTCTCTCTCTCTCTCTCTCTCTCTCTCTCTCTCTCTCTCTCTCTCTCTCTCTCTCTCTCTGTGGTGTTCCTCTGTTCCTCTTTGTGTGTCAGACATCCTTTAATACACCAATGCTTTCACACAGACACATATACAGACACACACACACACACACTCACACACACTCTTACTCTACATAACATACCTCCTATGGCTTAATACGTGACTGATGTTTTGTTCGGTATGTGACATCTGAGTTCCAATAGGATACAGATGTAGGGTCTTAATTTGATCAACCTGTTGCAGGAGAACTTTACTACCACTGCAGGATAACTTTCCTGAAATGCAGTACATTTAAAGCTTGTAGTATATTTGAGATATAAAAAAGGCTTCAGAATTTTGTAATTTCCACTTTGAAATGTCAGACTTGATTTTCCCTCATGAAAAATGCATCAACCCTACAGAAATATCCATTAATTATGATCTAGATAATTATTCACATTTCCTGTTTTCCTGCTGTAGCAAACTGTCTCAAATTATGAACCTACATCTATTTTTTGTCGTGACTTTACTTTCATTAATCTGATGACTGTTATTTATTTAATCCACTGACTATGTTTATCTGTTACCCGATTAAATTAATCATGTAACTGTCACGCCCTGACCATAGATTGCTTTGTATGTTTCTATGTTTTGTTTGGTCAGGGTGTGATCTGAGTGGGCATTCTATGTTGTATGTCTAGTTTGTCTATTTCTATGTGTTTGGCCTGATATGGTTCTCAATCAGAGGCAGGTGTTAGTCGTTGTCTCTTATTGGGAACCATATTTAGTTAGCTAGTTTTGTATTGTGGGTTGTGGGTGATTGTTCCTGTTCCTGTGTTTGGTGTTCACTATTCGGGACTGTTGCGTCTTCGTTCATTTGTCAGTTCATTGTTTTGTTCTTGGTTTCAAGTATTCTAAGTAAAATGAATACATACCACGCTGCATTTTGGTCCTCCTCTCTTTCATCCGACGAAGAACGTTACAGTAACAATTAACTCATTCGGAATTTGGGGCACCACAGAAGAGTTTGTTTACAGAATGACCATCTCCTGAATTAAACTCTATAAGATATACCTATTACATATTCTGAATTAAAGGTAAATAAGGTATATATCTATTATATCGATAAACAGTTGATCTAATTAATCATTACCTTGTATCATATCATCATTCTGAACAGTCGTAACCTCCTTGGATCTGCAGAAACCCCAGCCTCACTCATGATTCAGGACTACACAAAATTGGTTTAATTATTTATTTACTAGCTAACTAAATAATAATAGGATAACATAAAGACTTAATACATGAGACAAAGGCCCCTAGCGGACTTTCACAATACGGTGGCTTGTTACATAATGACATAGAGAGGGGGAGAGAAAAAACACAGATCGTCGGTAAATTTCAGAACTATTCTTACAGCAATCATATAGTTTGCACACGAACTATCGCCCATTTGGAATAAGAAATCATGTATGTATTTATGTGTGAGTGCCTTTGTTCGCCGTTTCACTCTGTCGGAACAGCCCTCCTTAGGAATGTTGTTGGCCTTTCAGCTACAACCTGTTTTAGCTCTGATTGTCCAAAAGGGGTCTCCCCTTTCCCGCCGTCTACTGTTGTTCGCTCTGGAAGATAGCTAGCCAGCCGTGCCGATGGTTCAAGTGGGGTGATGAGAGTAGCGTACTACTGTTATTTGAGAAGAGATGTAGGATGGTTTGAAGTGTTCGCTTTTCTAGATATTTGACTCAAGACAGCTAATCAGCTGCACCAGTGATCTTCTCGTCTCTTCCTCCGCGTGTTGATTGTCAGGATCCGGGCGACTTTGGACATGAGCTGCAGTCTCGCCGTCTTTCTGTTCACGTCTGGGAGGTGAAGTATTTTCTTTACCTCGTGTTGAGGTTTAAAGGTCCAACCATTTCAAACGTTTAGCTTCCGCTTCACGTTTCCTGGTTTGATGTTAATTTCCTTACCAAGCCTTTTTATGCACTCTGGCCAAAGGGGACGGTTCCATCGATCTGACACGCTCTCTGACCTCACTCAGGGCGTGGCTACTTACTTATGCACAGTTTCCAGGTGATAGATTCTCTTATACCTCCTAAAATCACATTCCAATCTTAACAAAAATACTTTCATAATTTTTTCAAGGTTTCGTATGCAACGTTAAGGATGGAGACTTCATACTTTTTACAAGTTACAGTATTTCCTCCATAATCTTTCTAATGACATCACAAAAATAAAAGCAATATAACATATACGTTTTCTATAGCTCATCTCTGACCATTCTCCACGTTCTTGTGTTAGAAATATTGCTCCAGTATTCACTTTTTGAACGTGTTTGAGTTTCGTCGGGAAAAAGTCTGTTAACAAAGACCATTCCTTGGTAGATTTTACTGGAGGGGAAAAAGAGAGAGTCCTCGTCTGTAATTTACGACAGGGTGTGTGAGCTGTCAACCTCCCACCGGCTCCCTCCTCCCCTCTTCTGTGGGTGAGAGAAGGTCTGGTTATTGTCAACCATTGCCAAGCTGATCTGACCCATTGTGATCCTCACAGGACAGTCATGACATTGTCTTTGTGTCATTCATTTTCAAAAGCTCTATCACCTTGTCTTGTCATATTACAGAACACAGTTAATTTTCTAAGTACATTCTCACCCAGTTGACGTATCGAGTTTACACCCAGTTAGTGAATAATACCAGCTTTGAACACAATGAAGTGTAAGCTGAATTAGAATTCTTCAGACAGCTTTATCTACTTCTACTTCCTCTTTGACGTAAACTTTTAGTCTCTGTGTGTGTGAGATGAGTGTGTGTGTGTGTGTATTTATTCATACGTGCACGTGTGTGTGTGTGTGTGTGTGTGTGTGTGTGTGTGTGTGTGTGTGTGTGTGTGTGTGTGTGTGTGTGTGTGTGTGTGTGTGTGTGTGTGTGTGTGTGTGAGTGAGTGAGTGAGTGAGTGAGTGAGTGAGTGAGTGAGTGAGTGAGTGAGTGAGTGAGTGAGTGAGTGAGCGCGTGTGTGTGTGAATAGGAATGTGTGTGTGCGTTCTCTGTACATCCTCTCAAGCTCTGTCAGGTTGGATGGGGAGCGTCACTGCACATCTATTTTCAGATCTCTCCAGAGATGTTCAATCGGGTTCAAGTCCGGGCTTTGGCTGGGCCACTCAAGAAATTTCAGAGACTTGTCCAGAAGGCTTGGTGCTTCCAAACTTCTTCCATTTAAGAATGATGGAGGCCACTGTGTTCTTGGAGACCTTCAATGCTGCAGAAATGTTTTGGCACCCTTTCCCAGATCTGTGCCTCTACACAATCCTGCCTCAGAGCTTCACGGACAATTCCTTTGACCTCATGGCTTGGTTTTTGTTCTGACATACGCTGTCAACTGTAAGACCTTATATAGACAGGAGTGTGCCTTTCCAAATCATGTCCAATCAATTGAATTTACCACAGGTGGTCTCAAATCAAGTTGTAGAAACATGTCATGGATGATCAATGAATACAGGATGCACCTGAGCTCAATTTCAAGTCTCATAGCAAAGGGTCTGAATACTTATGTAAATAAGGTATTATAGTTTTTTATATATCTATATACATTTCAACAATTTCTAAAAAACTACTTTTGCTTTGTCATTATGGTGTAGTGTGTGTAGATTGATAAGGATTTTTATTATATTTAATACATTTTAGAATAAGGCTCTAACATAACAAATTGTGGAAAAAGTCAAGGGGTCTGAATACTTTCCCGAAGGAACTGTATCTCACATTCTCACATATACTTTACATAACCTCAAAGATTATTTCAACGTTGCATGTATAGAAAAGGAAATTGTTTCAGATAGAAAAAGTAAATGTGAGAGCGGAATACCTGAGTGTGAAGAGGGTTTGTTTTAAAAGAGAGGGTGAAAGGGGATGGCCTTCGCTGGCCCAACCTCTAAGTCCCCTCAATTTACAGAGAGAGAGAGAAAAGGTTCAAAAGATGAATCCTGCCAGATTGACGAATCATACGTCTAATGAGTCAAAAATCCACCATGCATGAAATCAGAATGAATTGTGTTACTATAATTCAAGTATTGTTTACTCTAATCTCAGGGTGACTAACGCGGGGACTAAACCCTGGGAGAGGGAGAGAGAGAGAGATAGTGAGAGAGAGAGAGAGAGAGAGAGAGAGAGAGAGAGAGAGAGAGAGAGAGAGAGAGAAAGATAGTGAGAGAGGGAGGGAGAGAGAGAGAAAGAGAGAGAGGGGACCAAACAGAGACAGAACGGCCCTCTCCCCTCCTCTCCTCTCTTCTCCTCTCCCCTCCCATCCTCGCCTCTCCCCTCCTCTCCTTTCCTTTCCTCTCCTCTCCACTCCCCTCCTTTCCTCTCCTCTTCTTCCAAGTTCTATTGTGGTGGTTCCAAGTTCTATTATGCTGTTTCCAAGGTCTATTGTAGTGGTTCCAAGTTTTATTATAGAGGTTCCAAGTTCTATTATAGTTTTTTCAAGTTCTATTATGCTATTTCCAAGGTCTATTGTAGTGGTTTCATGTTCTATTATGGTGGTTCCAAGTTCTATTATAGTGGTTCCATGTTCTATTATAGTGATTCCAAGTTATATTATAGTGGTTCCATTATATTGGTTCCAAGTTCTATTGTAGTGGTTCCAAGCTCTATTATAGTGGTTCCAAGTTATATTATAGTGGTTCCAAGTTCTATTATAGTGGTTCCAAGTTCTATTGTCGTGGTTCCAACTTCTATTATAGTGGTTCCAAGTTCTATTGTGGTGGTTCCAAGTTATATTATAGTGGTTCCAAGTTCTAATATAGTGGTTCCAAGTTCTATTAAAGTGGTTCCAAGTTCTATTATGGTAGTTCCAAGTTATATTTAAGTGGTTCCAAGTTCTCTTATGCTGGTTCCAAGTTCTATGGTGGTACCAAGTTATATTATAGTGATTCCAAGTTCTATTATGCTGGTTCCAAGTTCTATTATGGTTGTTCCAAGTTCTATTGTGATGGTTCTAAGTTATATTATGGTGGTTCCAAGTTCTATTTAAATGGTTCTAAGTTCTGTTATGCTGGTTCCAAGTTCTATTTAAGTGGTTCCAAGTTATGTTATGCTGGTTCCAAGTTATGTTATGCTGGTTCCAAGTTCTATTTAAGTGTTTCCAAGTTCTATTGTGGTGGTTCCAAGTTCTATTATGCTGTTTCCAAGGTCTATTGTAGTGGTTCCACGTTATATTATAGAGGTTCAAAGTTCTATTATAGTGGTTTCAAGTTCTATTATGCTGTTTCCAAGTTCTATTATAGCTGTTCCATGTTATATTTTGGTGGTTCCAAGTTCTATTATGGTGGTTCCATGTTCTATTATGGTGGTTCCAAGCTCTATTATAGTGATTCCAAGTTATATTATAGTGGTTCCAAGTTCTATTATAGTGGTTCCAAGTTCTATTGTAGTGGTTCCAAGCTCTATTATAGTGGTTCCAAGTTATATTATAGTGGTTCCAAGTTCTTTTGTGGTGGTTCCAACTTCTATTATAGTGGTTCCAAGTTCTATTGTGGTGGTTCCAAGTTATATTATAGTGGTTCCAAGTTCTAATATAGTGGTTCCAAGTTATATTAAAGTGGTTCTAAGTTCTATTATAGTGGTTCCAAGTTCTATTATAGTGGTTCCATGTTATATTATGGTGGTCCCAAGTTCTATTATGGTTGTTCCAAGTTCTATTATAGAGGTTCCAAGTTCTATTATAGTGGTTCCAAGTTATATTATAGTGGTACCAAGTTATATTATAGTGGTTACATGTTCTATTATAGTGGTTCCAAGTTCTATTATTGTGGTTCCAAGTTCTATTATAGTGGTTCCACGTTCTATTGTGGTGGTTCCAAGTTCTATTATAGTGGTTCCAAGTTCTATTATAGTGGTTCCAAGTTATATTGTGGTGGTTCCAAGTTCTATTATAGTGGTTCCAAGTTCTATTATAGTGGTTCCATGTTATATTATGGTGGTCCCAAGTTCTATTGTGGTGGTTCCAACTTCTTTTATAGTGGTTCCAAGTTCTATTGTGGTGGTTCCAAGTTATATTATAGTGGTTCCAAGTTCTAATATAGTGTTTCCAAGTTCTATTTAAGTGGTTCCAAGTTCTTTTATAGCGGTTCCATGTTCTATTATGGTAGTTCCAAGTTATATTTAAGTGGTTCCAAGTTCTGTTATGCTGGTTCCAAGTTCTATGGTGGTACCAAGTTATATTATAGTGATTCCAAGTTCTATTATGATGGTTCCAAGTTATATGATGGTGGTTCCAAGTTCTATTGTGATGGTTCTAAGTTGTATTATGGCGGTTCCAAGTTCTATTTAAATGGTTCCAAGTTATGTTATGCTGGTTCCAAGTTCTATTATGGCAGTTACAAGTTCTATTTAAGTGGTTCTAAGTTATGTTATGCTGGTTCCAAGTTATGTTATGCTGGTTCCAAGTTCTATTTAAGTGTTTCCAAGTTCTATTGTGGTGGTTCCAAGTTCTATTATACTGTTTCCAAGGTCTATTGTAGTGGTTCCAAGTTCTATTATAGAGGTTCCAAGTTCTATTATAGTGGTTCCAAGTTCTATTGTGGTGGTTCCAAGTTATATTATATTGGTTCCAAGTTCTATTGTGATGGTTCTAAGTTGTATTATGGTGGTTCCAAGTTCTATTTAAATGGTTCCAAGTTATGTTATGCTGGTTCCAAGTTCTATTATGGCAGTTCCAAGTTCTATTTAAGTGGTTCCAAGTTATGTTATGCTGGTTCCAAGTTATGTTATTCTGGTTCCAAGTTCTATTTAAGTGTTTCCAAGTTCTATTGTGGTGGTTCCAAGTTCTATTATACTGTTTACAAGGTCTATTGTAGTGGTTCCAAGTTCTATTATAGAGGTTCCAAGTTCTATTATAGTGGTTCCAAGTTATTTTATAATTGTTCCAAGTTCTATTATAGTGGTTCCAAGTTCTATTGTAGTGGTTCCAAGCACTATTATAGTGGTTCCAAGTTCTATTATAGTGGTTCCAAGTTCTATTATAGAGGTTCCAAGGTCTATTATAGTCGTTCCAAGTTATATTATAGTGGTACCAAGTTATATTATAGTGGTTCCAAGTTCTATTATAGTGGTTCCAAGTTCTATTGTGGTGGTTCCAAGTTCTATTATAGTGTTTCCAAGTTATATTATAGTGGTTCCAAGTTATATTGTGGTGGTTCCAAGTTCTATTTTAGTGGTTCCAAGTTCTATTATAGTGGTTCCATGTTCTATTATAGTGGTTCCAAGTTCTATTATAGTGGTTCCAAGTTCTAGTGTGGTGGTTCCAAATTCTATTATAGTGGTTCTTAGTTCTATTGGGGTTGTTCCAAGTTCTATTATAGTGGTTCCAAGTTCTATTATAGTGGTTCCAAGTTCTATTATAGTGGTTCCAAGTTCTAGTGTGGTGGTTCCAAATTCTATTATAGTGGTTCCAAGTTCTATTGTGGTGGTTCCAAGTTATATTATATTGGTTCCAAGTTCTATTATAGTGGTTCCATGTTATATTATGGTGGTCCCAAGTTCTATTATAGTGGTTCCAAGTTCTATTATAGTGGTTCCAAGTTCTATTATAGTGGTAAATTTATAGTTGTTCCATGTTTATATTATAGTGGTTCCAAATTCTATTATAGTGAATCCCAGTTATATTATAGTGGTTCCAGGTTCTATTGTGGTGGTTCCAAGTTCTATTATAGTTGTTCCAAGTTCTAATATAGTGGTTCCAAGTTATATTATAGTGGTACCAAGTTATATTATAGTGGTTACATGTTCTTTTATAGTGGTTCCAAGTTCTATTATAGTGGTTCCAAGTTCTATTATAGTGGTTCCAAGTTCTATTGTGGTGGTTCCAAGTTCTATTATAGTGGTTCCAAGTTATATTATAGTGGTTCCAAGTTATATTGTGGTGGTTCCAAGTTCTATTATAGTTGTTCCAAGTACTATTATAGTGGTTCCATGTTATATTATGGTGGTCCCAAGTTCTATTGTAGTGGTTCCAAGTTCTATTATAGTGGTTCCATGTTCTATTATAGTGGTTCCAAGTTCTCTTATAGTGGTTCCAAGTTCTAGTGTGGTGGTTCCAAATTCTATTATAGTGGTTCCAAGTTCTATTGTGGTTGTTCCAAGTTCTATTATAGTGGTTCCAAGTTCTATTATAGTGGTTCCAAGTTCTATTATAGTGGTTCCAAGTTCTATTATAGTGGTTCCAAGTTCTATTATAGTGGTTCCAAGTTCTATTGTGGTGGTTCCAAGTTATATTATATTGGTTCCAAGTTCTATTATAGTGGTTCCAAGTTATATTATAGTGGTACCAAGTTATATTTTAGTGGTTACATGTTCTTTTATAGTGGTTCCAAGTTCTATTATAGTGGTTCCAAGTTCTATTATAGTGGTTCCAAGTTCTATTATAGTGGTTCCATGTTATATTATGGTGGTCCCAAGTTATATTATAGTGGTACCAAGTTATATTTTAGTGGTTACATGTTCTTTTATAGTGGTTCCAAGTTCTATTGTGGTGGTTCCAAGTTATATTATATTGGTTCCAAGTTCTATTATAGTGGTTCCATGTTATATTATGGTGGTCCCAAGTTCTATTATAGTGGTTCCAAGTTCTATTATAGTGGTTCCAAGTTCTATTATAGTGGTAAATTTATAGTTGTTCCATGTTTATATTATAGTGGTTCCAAATTCTATTATAGTGAATCCCAGTTATATTATAGTGGTTCCAGGTTCTATTGTGGTGGTTCCAAGTTCTATTATAGTTGTTCCAAGTTCTAATATAGTGGTTCCAAGTTATATTATAGTGGTACCAAGTTATATTATAGTGGTTACATGTTCTTTTATAGTGGTTCCAAGTTCTATTATAGTGGTTCCAAGTTCTATTATAGTGGTTCCAAGTTCTATTGTGGTGGTTCCAAGTTCTATTATAGTGGTTCCAAGTTATATTATAGTGGTTCCAAGTTATATTGTGGTGGTTCCAAGTTCTATTATAGTTGTTCCAAGTACTATTATAGTGGTTCCATGTTATATTATGGTGGTCCCAAGTTCTATTGTAGTGGTTCCAAGTTCTATTATAGTGGTTCCATGTTCTATTATAGTGGTTCCAAGTTCTCTTATAGTGGTTCCAAGTTCTAGTGTGGTGGTTCCAAATTCTATTATAGTGGTTCCAAGTTCTATTGTGGTTGTTCCAAGTTCTATTATAGTGGTTCCAAGTTCTATTATAGTGGTTCCAAGTTCTATTATAGTGGTTCCAAGTTCTATTATAGTGGTTCCAAGTTCTATTATAGTGGTTCCAAGTTCTATTGTGGTGGTTCCAAGTTATATTATATTGGTTCCAAGTTCTATTATAGTGGTTCCAAGTTATATTATAGTGGTACCAAGTTATATTTTAGTGGTTACATGTTCTTTTATAGTGGTTCCAAGTTCTATTATAGTGGTTCCAAGTTCTATTATAGTGGTTCCAAGTTCTATTATAGTGGTTCCATGTTATATTATGGTGGTCCCAAGTTCTATTGTAGTGGTTCCAAGTTCTATTATAGTGGTTCCATGTTCTATTATAGTGGTTCCAAGTTCTATTATAGTGGTTCCAAGTTCTAGTGTGGTGGTTCCAAATTCTATTATAGTGGTTCCAAGTTCTATTGTGGTTGTTCCACGTTCTATTATAGTGGTTCCAAGTTATATTATAGTGGTTCCAAGTTCTATTATAGTGGTTCCAAGTTCTATTGTGGTGGTTCCAAGTTATATTATATTGGTTCCAAGTTCTATTATAGTGGTTCCATGTTATATTATGGTGGTCCCAAGTTCTATTATAGTGGTTCCAAGTTCTATTATAGTGGTTCCAAGTTCTATTATAGTGGTAAATTTATAGTTGTTCCATGTTTATATTATAGTGGTTCCAAATTCTATTATAGTGAATCCCAGTTATATTATAGTGGTTCCAGGTTCTATTGTGGTGGTTCCAAGTTATATTATAGTTGTTCCAAGTTCTATTATAGTGGTTCCAAGTTCTATTGTGGTTGTTCCAAGTTATATTATAGTGGGTCCAAGTTATATTATAGTGGTTCCATGTTCTATTATGGTGGTTCCAAGTTCTATTGTAGTGGTTCCAAGTTCTATTATAGTGGTTCCATGTTCTATTATAGTGGTTCCAAGTTCTATTATAGTGGTTCCAAGTTCTATTATAGTGGTTCCAAGTTCTATTGTGGTGGTTCCAAGTTTTATTGTAGTGGTTCCAAGTTATGTTATATTGGTTCCAAGTTCTATTGTGGTGGTTTTAAGTTATATTGTGGTTGTTCCAAGTTGTACTGTGGTGGTGCCATAGAGAGTGTGCAGGGCTGAGGCTGTAGCTGGGGCTAAGGCTGTAGCTGGGGCTGAGGCTGTAGCTGGAGCTAAGGCTGTAGCTGGGGCTGAGGCTGTAGCTGGAGCTAAGGCTGTAGCTGGTGTTCTGCTTCTGAAGGCTGTGTTGATCTGTGAGGGTTTTGACTGAGTGAAGAGAGAGGCTCTGTGAAGCTCCTAACATTGCCTCGTCATCGATCACCTCCCAACCAACTTTCTGCCTGCCCTGTGTTCTATTATAGTGGTTCCAAGTTCTTGTGTGGTGGTTCCAAATTCTATTATAGTGGTTCTTAGTTCTATTGGGGTTGTTCCAAGTTCTATTATAGTGGTTCCAAGTTCTATTATAGTGGTTCCAAGTACTATTATAGTGGTTCCAAGTTCTATTGTGGTGGTTCCAAATTATATTATATTGGTTCCAAGTTATATTATAGTGGTTCCATGTTATATTATGGTGGTCCCAAGTTCTATTATAGAGATTCCAAGTTCTATTATAGTGGTTCCAAGTTATATTATAGTGGTACCAAGTTATATTATAGTGGTTACATGTTCTTTTATAGTGGTTCCAAGTTCTATTATAGTGGTTCCAAGTTCTATTGTGGTGGTTCCAAGTTCTATTATAGTGGTTCCAAGTTATATTATAGTGGTTCCAAGTTATATTGTGGTGGTTCCAAGTTCTATTATAGTTGTTCCAAGTACTATTATAGTGGTTCCATGTTATATTATGGTGGTCCCAAGTTCTATTGTAGTGGTTCCAAGTTCTATTATAGTGGTTCCATGTTCTATTATAGTGGTTCCAATTTCTATTATAGTGGTTCCAAGTTCTAGTGTGGTGGTTCCAAATTCTATTATAGTGGTTCCAAGTTCTATTGTGGTTGTTCCAAGTTCTATTATAGTGGTTCCAAGTTCAATTATAGTGGTTCCAAGTTCTATTATAGTGGTTCCAAGTTCTATTGTGGTGGTTCCAAGTTATATTATATTGGTTCCAAGTTATATTATAGTGGTTCCATGTTATATTATAGTGGTACCAAGTTATATTATAGTGGTTCCAAGTTCTATTATAGTGGTTCCAAGTTCTATTGTGGTGGTTCCAAGTTCTATTATAGTGTTTCCAAGTTATATTATAGTGGTTCCAAGTTATATTGTGGTGGTTCCAAGTTATATTTTAGTGGTTCCAAGTTCTATTATAGTGGTTCCATGTTCTATTATAGTGGTTCCAAGTTCTATTATAGTGGTTCCAAGTTCTAGTGTGGTGGTTCCAAATTCTATTATAGTGGTTCTTAGTTCTATTGGGGTTGTTCCAAGTTCTATTATAGTGGTTCCAAGTTCTATTATAGTGGTTCCAAGTTCTATTATAGTGGTTCCAAGTTCTATTGTGGTGGTTCCAAGTTATATTATATTGGTTCCAAGTTATATTATAGTGGTTCCATGTTATATTATGGTGGTCCCAAGTTCTATTGTAGTGGTTCCAAGTTCTATTATAGTGGTTCCAAGTTATATTATAGTGGTACCAAGTTATATTATAGTGGTTACATGTTCTTTTATAGTGGTTCCAAGTTCTATTATAGTGGTTCCAAGTTCTATTATAGTGGTTCCAAGTTCTATTATAGTGGTTCCATGTTATATTATGGTGGTCCCAAGTTCTATTGTAGTGGTTCCAAGTTCTATTATAGTGGTTCCATGTTCTATTATAGTGGTTCCAAGTTCTATTATAGTGGTTCCAAGTTCTAGTGTGGTGGTTCCAAATTCTATTATAGTGGTTCCAAGTTCTATTGTGGTTGTTCCACGTTCTATTATAGTGGTTCCATGTTCTATTATAGTGGTTACAAGTTCTATTATAGTGGTTCCAAGTTCTATTGTGGTGGTTCCAAGTTATATTATATTGGTTCCAAGTTCTATTGTGGTGGTTCCATGTTATATTATGGTGGTCCCAAGTTCTATTATAGTGGTTCCAAGTTCTATTATAGTGGTTCCAAGTTCTATTATAGTGGTAAATTTATAGTTGTTCCATGTTTATATTATAGTGGTTCCAAATTCTATTATAGTGAATCCCAGTTATATTATAGTGGTTCCAGGTTCTATTGTGGTGGTTCCAAGTTCTATTATAGTTGTTCCAAGTTCTATTATAGTGGTTCCAAGTTCTATTGTGGTTGCTCCAAGTTATATTATAGTGGGTCCAAGTTATATTATAGTGGTTCCATGTTCTATTATGGTGGTTCCAAGTTCTATTGTAGTGGTTCCAAGTTCTATTATAGTGGTTCCATGTTCTATTATAGTGGTTCCAAGTTCTATTATAGTGGTTCCAAGTTCTATTATAGTGGTTCCAAGTTCTATTGTGGTGGTTCCAAGTTTTATTGTAGTGGTTCCAAGTTATGTTATATTGGTTCCAAGTTCTATTGTGGTGGTTTTAAGTTATATTGTGGTTGTTCCAAGTTGTACTGTGGTGGTGCCATAGAGAGTGTGCAGGGCTGAGGCTGTAGCTGCGGCTAAGGCTGTAGCTGGGGCTGAGGCTGTAGCTGGAGCTAAGGCTGTAGCTGGGGCTGAGGCTGTAGCTGGAGCTAAGGCTGTAGCTGGTGTTCTGCTTCTGAAGGCTGTGTTGATCTGTGAGGGTTTTGACTGAGTGAAGAGAGAGGCTCTGTGAAGCTCCTAACATTGCCTCGTCATCGATCACCTCCCAACCAACTTTCTGCCTGCCCTGTGTTCTATTATAGTGGTTCCAAGTTCTAGTGTGGTGGTTCCAAATTCTATTATAGTGGTTCTTAGTTCTATTGGGGTTGTTCCAAGTTCTATTATAGTGGTTCCAAGTTCTATTATAGTGGTTCCAAGTTCTATTATAGTGGTTCCAAGTTCTATTGTGGTGGTTCCAAATTATATTATATTGGTTCCAAGTTATATTATAGTGGTTCCATGTTATATTATGGTGGTCCCAAGTTCTATTATAGAGATTCCAAGTTCTATTATAGTGGTTCCAAGTTATATTATAGTGGTACCAAGTTATATTATAGTGGTTACATGTTCTTTTATAGTGGTTCCAAGTTCTATTATAGTGGTTCCAAGTTCTATTGTGGTGGTTCCAAGTTCTATTATAGTGGTTCCAAGTTATATTATAGTGGTTCCAAGTTATATTGTGGTGGTTCCAAGTTCTATTATAGTTGTTCCAAGTACTATTATAGTGGTTCCATGTTATATTATGGTGGTCCCAAGTTCTATTGTAGTGGTTCCAAGTTCTATTATAGTGGTTCCATGTTCTATTATAGTGGTTCCAAGTTCTATTATAGTGGTTCCAAGTTCTAGTGTGGTGGTTCCAAATTCTATTATAGTGGTTCCAAGTTCTATTGTGGTGGTTCCAAGTTATATTGTGGTGGTTCCAAGTTCTATTATAGTTGTTCCAAGTACTATTATAGTGGTTCCATGTTATATTATGGTGGTCCCAAGTTCTATTGTAGTGGTTCCAAGTTCTATTATAGTGGTTCCATGTTCTATTATAGTGGTTCCAAGTTCTCTTATAGTGGTTCCAAGTTCTAGTGTGGTGGTTCCAAATTCTATTATAGTGGTTCCAAGTTCTATTGTGGTTGTTCCAAGTTCTATTATAGTGGTTCCAAGTTCTATTATAGTGGTTCCAAGTTCTATTATAGTGGTTCCAAGTTCTATTATAGTGGTTCCAAGTTCTATTATAGTGGTTCCAAGTTCTATTGTGGTGGTTCCAAGTTATATTATATTGGTTCCAAGTTCTATTATAGTGGTTCCAAGTTATATTATAGTGGTTCCATGTTATATTATGGTGGTCCCAAGTTCTATTGTAGTGGTTCCAAGTTCTATTATAGTGGTTCCATGTTCTATTATAGTGGTTCCAAGTTCTCTTATAGTGGTTCCAAGTTCTAGTGTGGTGGTTCCAAATTCTATTATAGTGGTTCCAAGTTCTATTGTGGTTGTTCCAAGTTCTATTATAGTGGTTCCAAGTTCTATTATAGTGGTTCCAAGTTCTAGTGTGGTGGTTCCAAATTCTATTATAGTGGTTCTTAGTTCTATTGGGGTTGTTCCAAGTTCTATTATAGTGGTTCCAAGTTCTATTATAGTGGTTCCAAGTTCTATTATAGTGGTTCCAAGTTCTATTGTGGTGGTTCCAAGTTATATTATATTGGTTCCAAGTTATATTATAGTGGTTCCATGTTATATTATGGTGGTCCCAAGTTCTATTGTAGTGGTTCCAAGTTCTATTATAGTGGTTCCAAGTTATATTATAGTGGTACCAAGTTATATTATAGTGGTTACATGTTCTTTTATAGTGGTTCCAAGTTCTATTATAGTGGTTCCAAGTTCTATTATAGTGGTTCCAAGTTCTATTATAGTGGTTCCATGTTATATTATGGTGGTCCCAAGTTCTATTGTAGTGGTTCCAAGTTCTATTATAGTGGTTCCATGTTCTATTATAGTGGTTCCAAGTTCTATTATAGTGGTTCCAAGTTCTAGTGTGGTGGTTCCAAATTCTATTATAGTGGTTCCAAGTTCTATTGTGGTTGTTCCACGTTCTATTATAGTGGTTCCATGTTCTATTATAGTGGTTCCAAGTTCTATTATAGTGGTTCCAAGTTCTATTGTGGTGGTTCCAAGTTATATTATATTGGTTCCAAGTTCTATTGTGGTGGTTCCATGTTATATTATGGTGGTCCCAAGTTCTATTATAGTGGTTCCAAGTTCTATTATAGTGGTTCCAAGTTCTATTATAGTGGTAAATTTATAGTTGTTCCATGTTTATATTATAGTGGTTCCAAATTCTATTATAGTGAATCCCAGTTATATTATAGTGGTTCCAGGTTCTATTGTGGTGGTTCCAAGTTCTATTATAGTTGTTCCAAGTTCTATTATAGTGGTTCCAAGTTCTATTGTGGTTGTTCCAAGTTATATTATAGTGGGTCCAAGTTATATTATAGTGGTTCCATGTTCTATTATGGTGGTTCCAAGTTCTATTGTAGTGGTTCCAAGTTCTATTATAGTGGTTCCATGTTCTATTATAGTGGTTCCAAGTTCTATTATAGTGGTTCCAAGTTCTATTATAGTGGTTCCAAGTTCTATTGTGGTGGTTCCAAGTTTTATTGTAGTGGTTCCAAGTTATGTTATATTGGTTCCAAGTTCTATTGTGGTGGTTTTAAGTTATATTGTGGTTGTTCCAAGTTGTACTGTGGTGGTGCCATAGAGAGTGTGCAGGGCTGAGGCTGTAGCTGGGGCTAAGGCTGTAGCTGGGGCTGAGGCTGTAGCTGGAGCTAAGGCTGTAGCTGGTGTTCTGCTTCTGAAGGCTGTGTTGATCTGTGAGGGTTTTGACTGAGTGAAGAGAGAGGCTCTGTGAAGCTCCTAACATTGCCTCGTCATCGATCACCTCCCAACCAACTTTCTGCCTGCCCTGTGCGCAGGTGCAGCCTGTCGGGACTTCTCCTTGGCTCCTCTCTTCTCATGCTGTTCCCTTTAGATTTTATACAAATCAATTATTTATATATCTTAGTTTTTTCTCACAATGGTTGTTGACCAAGCGGCTAGAAAGCAGCAGTAGTCTGTTTTCTCTCTCCCTCCTTCTCTCTGTCTCTCTCTCTCTCTCTCTCTCTCTCTCTCTCTCTCTCTCTCTCTCTCTCTCTCTCTCTCTCTTCCTCTCTCTCTCTCTCTCTCTCTCTTCCTCTCTCTCTCTCTCTCTCTCTCTCTTCCTCTCTCTCTCTCTCTCTCTTCCTCTCTCTCTCTCTCTCTCTCTCTCTCTCTCTCTCTCTCTCTCTCTCTCTCTCTCTCTCTCTCTCTCTCACTCTCTTCCTCTCTCTCTCTCTCTCTCTTCCTCTCTCTGTCTCTCTCTGTCTCTCTCTGTCTCTCTCTCTCTCTCTGTCTCTCTCTCTCTCTCTCTCTCTCTCTCACTCTCTTCCGCTCTCTCTCTCTCTTCCTCTCTCTGTCTCTCTCTCTCTCTCTCTCTCTCTCCCTCTCTCTCTCTCTCTCTCTCTCTCTCTCTCTCTCTCTCTCTCTCTCTCACTCTCTTCCGCTCTCTCTCTCTCTCTTCCTCTCTCTCTCTCCCCCTCTCTCTCTCTCTCTCTCTCTCTCTCTCTCTCAAATTCAAATTCAAATTCAAGCTGCTTTATTGGCATGAAAAACATTATGTCAATATTGCCAAAGCAACAATGTATACAATATACATTGTAATACAATTAAAATAATGACAAATAATAATATAGAATGGCAGTAAATAATAATACAAAATTAAATATAAAAATAGTAACAATAAAATGGTAACAGTCAATAGTCGAATGTAATGTATGGTGTAATGCACCACTACCACCACCACCATCATTAAACTGCTATCATTACCAATACCACCCATACCATTACTATCAGGAATGATAAACAACAATAATAATAATAATAACAATAACAGTAATAACAATAACAGTCCTAATAAGTAAGTTACTGCTTACTATGCAGATGTTATTATTCAGTGTCCCTCAGGCTATGGCAGGCAAATACATATTTGGCTGCAAGAGGAGCCATTGCTCCTTCGCCCATGAGTATTTTTAGTTTTTCCTCTGGGTTTAATAAGTTAAAATTTGGAATAAATGTAGTCATTTCTGTGAATAATGAATCTCTTGGTGAGGAATATTTATCACAGTAAAGGAGAAAGTGCATCTCTGTTTCTACCTCCCCTGTCGTGCAGTGACCACATACACGCTCCTCTTTGGGTAGCCATGTCTTTTTATGTCTGCCGGTTTCTATTGCCAATCGGTGGTCACTCAGCCTGTACTTGGTAAGGATCTGTCTCTGCTTCGAATCTCTGACAGAGTAGAGATATTCAGCCAATTCATATTCTCTGTTTAGGGTCAGATAGCAATTTAGTCGGCTTTGGGATTTTGTTTCGTTTTTCCAATGTTGTAAATATGAGTCCTTTGATTGGTTCATGATTTTGTTTAATGAAATTCTTTCTTTTGAAGCAGTGCTGGTGTCAGCTTGGTTGGTTAGGTCCAACACCAGCTGACTGAGAGGGCTCGTTTCTGGGCTCAGCTCTTGGGTTTGAAGTGCTTTAAATTGCAGACTCGAATTTGGACTTGAATTTAGATGTAGCCAAAATTTTAATGATCTTTTCTGTATTTTCATTATTACTGGAAAGCGGCCCAATTCTGCCCTACATGCATTAGTTGGTGTATTTCTCTGGACTTGTAGGATTTTCCGACAGAATTCTGCATGTAGGGTTTCAATTGGATGTTTGTCCCACATTTTAAAGTCCAGTTTATTGAGTGGCCCCCAAACCTCACATCCGTAAAGAGCTATTGGTAGGATTA